>NW_027507785.1:126854459-127071959 GCF_037356315.1 Lithobates pipiens
CATTATTCTGATCTGATCTCCTCCATCGGCATCACTACAAGGACATTCGTGCTGGGAAGAGAAGGGCTTCGGAATGGAGGGAGGTGCTTATGGAGCTGGTAAGGCTGGAGGAGCCTTTGACCCCCAGACATTCATCAGACAACCTCACACTGTCCTGAGGATGGTGTCCTGGGTAAGTCCCACCGATCCCTCATCACTCTTCCAGGACTCGCTCCTTCCTATGGCCCCCTGTGTGCCCCCCACATCATCCTGCATGTAGGAAGGTTGGCTGACAGCGGGCACCCTGTCCATCCATGATGATGATGTGCCTCTGCCATCAAACACCAAAACTAAAGCCGCTGTGCATAGCAACCAATCAAGCTCTAGCTTCAGCTTGTGCAGTTAAGCTTTGAAAAATGACTGCTAAAATCTAATTGGTTGCAATGCACATTTACTCCTGTCTTAGTAAATAATCCTCATTTGCGCGGTTCATTTATTTTTAACTTTGAAGTGTCTGAGATCCATGTGAGTGCAGGACGTGATGATTTTAGGATTTGTTGAACACAGAGATTTGTCACCATACTGTAATGGTCCTCCGGTAGCTGTCTATGGATGGATCTCAATTTGAAAATAGAAGGAAGGAGAAAAACAAGGACTGGATTTTAGAGGCAGATTGGACATCAATGATTTTAATAAAATTCTAGTTTTATTTATGAATATGCCATTAAAAATGTGTATATACATAATATGGCCAACAAAGTCCTAATATTTCAGCTAGGTTACATGATATCAAGTGAGTGAGCCCCTGTGTCTCAACGTGTTTTACTGATCCACTTCTTCAGGACCCACGAAAAGGGGGAAAAAGAGGACGTGTGTGTGTGTTGTGTTTTGATGATGACAAAGGGGGTCCTCCACTGTCAGAATACATTGATCAGTGCTGCAGCTCATCATATGAAAATATACCAGCAGTCCCCTTCTAGAGGATTAGATTGACACTTATCCAAAGGCCATAGATTGGTTGTAATCCAGCCAGTTCCTGCTGAACCAGCTGCATTTCAATCCATCTATGCTCAGCTTTCAAATCTCATCCTATGTAGTTCCTTCTAAAGTGTGCCTCCAGGGTGATCTTTTATTTTAGTTTTGGATAAAGTGGGGAAGGGTTAGATCCTCTGTCAGGATTTTGTTGCTGACAGAGTTCCTATTGGTGAGATTTATGACTTGCACCAGAAAAGAAAACAAGGAAAATCTAACATTTTCAGAGTTTTTATCCTAAAAAAAGATGTGGGAAAATCTTCTAATGGGTACAACTCTCTTAGGTCCCCATCATGCATTCTTACTGACGATCCTCCCCACTTCCCAACTGCCAACCTAAATTCTACAATGCAGCTGGCTGACAACCACAGCAAATTTAATGTGCCATGTGCAATGTCACGTTGGCACGGCCTGTCAAACTCGATCATTGACGTGACACATGAGTCCCTTTGTACATTTTTAGTTTGGCTTTCTGAAAAGCGATATGCTTTGGATTGCTTTTCAGAGAATGGGCTAGTGTGACCTTAGCTAGGGACTCCTATCACTTGGGGAGATTTCCACTAACTCCCTGTCCTGTCTCTGGGACAGGATGTTAAGGTAAGTTTCCCCAGTTGTACACCGACGGCAATATACACTGGTAGGGGTTTAACCCAATTTTATACTCCCCCCCCCCCCCCCCCCCCCAATAATAAATAAATTATATAATATATACACACACACACACACACACAGCTATAACATTTCTTATTTCTTTCAGCATTTACCTTCGAGTCATTTAGTAAAGTATGTTTCTGAACTTGTTTGGGGTTTGTACTTGCGTATACATGTGGAAGGGATGGATTTATCTGCTCAGTGGTATAAGCTTATTTATTGGTGTTTTTTTTTACTTTTTTTGTTTTGTTTTTTGTTTTGTACATTGTGAGTGGAGTAATGACCCCGCCTGTGATTTGTAATGACGGTTTGTGTTCAGCCTATTTTACAAATATAATGGAAGCCATTGGGAAGACGTCGTGCTCGGAGTGACCCAAAACCGGTCCCAGAAAAGCTGGACGTGTGTATGAGGTGTTCAGATACCTGGAAGGGGGCACAGCCATGCGGTCTAAAAGAAAAGTAGCATTAAAAATACACATTTTATGTTTTGGAATACATGGCAAAGTAGAATGCAATTGCAATAAAAGTATTACAATTTAAATGTATTTAAGGCCAGCATTTTTTTTTCACAATAGCATTGCTCTCTGATCCATTTGGACCACTCTTCAGAGAGCATTTAACAGGCAGCAAAAAGGCATTGTATCATCTCCTTGCTGCCTGCTTCAACCCCACACTAGTGTTTGCACTATACCCCCTGCACACGTTTGTGGGGAGCTTGTGGAATGCCCCAGTTCACTTAATTGTGTTGCTACAACCCCCGAAATGGAGTATAATTTCTGCTGTAGCCTCAAAAAATAAATAAAAAAAAAAAGCATTGTGGCCGCTGCCATGTGTATACCCCAGACCACTTCCCCCTGCAATAAAAGCGGTAGTGGTTGGGGGGGGGGGGGGGGGGGGGGGGGGAACTGTAAAGCGCAGCTCAACTGTGGGATTTTACCTCCCACCCCAACTGCTAGTGTGAATGAGCCCTTTTGTTTTGGAATGGCTAAAATCCTTTTTATTTGTTTTTCTTCAAATTGGGCAGATTTTTCTTAACTTCTTGTCCCCAAAAATGAAAGGAGGTGAGAGGGGAACAAAGTAAGCCGAAACTTCTATTTGACAGTTGTCACTGCAACATCTGATCCTATTGGACTATTTTCCTCTGTACTTTTGTTGCTGTGACAGCTCCAGATCTTTTTTTTTTTTTTCCATTTCTCCTTTAAGTCCAATCAACAATGATCATCAAGACAAATGGGGCAGATTTCCCCAGCAAGCAACAACTCAACAAACCCTTGCTTATCCTATTGAAAATGAAGCAAATAATTGGATTTAGATGCACTTTACTATACTGCATGTACCTGTAGTGTATGTGTAAATGCCATGCTTGCTATGCTTATACATTTTTATACTTGATCTCCCCCCCCCCCCCCCCCCCATTCCTATTACTGGATTACATCTTTGTTAGCTACATCTTGAAATTCGTTTTGGTCCTGTGCAGCCATGTGTAATTGGCAGAATCATGTGATCTGTTAAATGAAGCCTGTTATTCCAGCAGAACAAAAATACATTCTCATATGACCAATAGACTGTGTGCTGTGATGCTAATCGCTAATGCATGCAATGTCGCTAATTCATGCTGGCATTACTGCTGGTTACCATTTCCTATAGCACTGGTTTTTATTGGACCAGAATACTCAAACATTGGTTATTTTATGAGTTAACCCTCTATTTGAAGAACAATGTTTTTTTTTTTTTTTTCTTCTACTTGGCTAAGCTTATATATTTTATTTTGTATATTTATCTCTCTGCACAATTGAGTTTGCTGATTCTTTCATATAACAAGTGGAGAGACTTATTTGCTCACTTAACTGTCAAAAGAAAACATCTGGGCAGTCTGCCAAGTTTTTAAAATGAAACATTGTAACTAACTCTTCCTTCTCATGCTGTGTACACATGACCAGACTTTCCGAACCAACGGACTTGGCCACACACAATCACACCAAAGTCTGACGGATTCGAACACTATGATGTATAACCGGACTAGAATAAGAAAGTTCGTAGCCAATAGCTGCCCTAGTGTTGGTTTTCGTCCATCAGACTAGCATTAAAACAGTTTTTTTTTTTTTTTTTTTTTTCAGCTGGACTCTAGTCCATCGGAAAGATTTGAAACATGTTCTAAATCTAAAGTCCGTCTGATTTTTCGTCAGCGAAGGCCTGATGAAGTCCACACACGGTCAAATTGTCCGACAGATTCGGACCTTTGCTGTCAAAGTCCGACCGTGTGTACACGGAATTAGATCAAACGGAAACTTTGGTGTGTAAAGAAGAAAATCTAGGCAGTCTGCCAAGTTTTTAAACAAGGTGTAAATGCAGGACGTTTAACCACTTAAAGTCTAAATCTTTTTCTGACACTTGTTCTTAAGTTAAAATCAATATTTTTTTTTTGCTAGAAAATTACATGGAACCCCAAACATAATATAAATATATATCTAAAATTTTAGCGGAGACCCTAGGGAATAAAATGTCAATTGCTGCAATATTTTATGTCACACTATATTTGCCCAGCAGTCTTTCAAACGCAATTTGTTTGGGGGGAAAAAAAAAATTACACTTCTTCTTCTTTATTTTTATTTGCTTTAATGTGAAAGGTGATGTTGCGCCAAGAGAATCCTGATTTATCTTGTAAACAAAAAATAAAATAAAATTGTGTGTGTGTATATGTATGTATGTATGTATGTATGTATGTATATATATATATATATATATATATATATATATATATATATATATATATATATATATATTAATTTTGCAATGTTTTACTGTTGTACAGCCTGTTACATGTGCAAATGACAGTCCTTAGTCTTATCTGTGAATCCATAGTGACTTTGGCTGCTTACCTGCTTTTCAGGTTGCAGCTAATGTAGATGACGTTACCCACCTGCATTTGTCTGGCAGAAAAGGAGATATATTTAAGAGAGATGACTCTTGTTTCTTCCACATGGCTGGAAGGAATATCACCAGAGAGCGTTATTGTGATGACATGTAGTGAGAAGTCAAGGTCACGTCCAATGAGAAAAGCATTAGACTGGATAGGAGATGTGCTTCTCATCAAATATTGCTGATGCTGCTATTTCCCCCCCCCCCCCCATTTTCCTATTTCAAGTACTTTCTATAGTGCTGACAATTTATGCATCTTTTATCCAAAATGCAAGTACTGCCATTTTTGGCACAGGTGTGTGTGTGTGTGTGTGTGTGTGTGTGTGTGTGTGTGTGTTTGTTTTGTTTGTGTGTTTATTTATTTTGGCTTTACATTCACTGTATATAGCCGGTTGATTAGGAGCGGTCCAGGAAGCCGACCACCGATTATATCCTCTGCCTCTAATGATCTTTCAACCCAGAATCCTGTTAAAGGAAAAGCGAGTTTGCTGGTTTTCCTTTACCAGCCACTAATGGTGAGTGATTTGGATCATAAGCGCTGGAGGCTATATCATACGAAGAATTTGCTACTTACACTTGTGGGATTGAACATAGTTTCTTTTCAACTCTTCTCCTGTGTGTTTTTTTTTATTTTATTTTTTTGACACATATGTTTACCAACAATATCCTATTTTTTTTTTGCCACTTTTTTTTGTTTTTTGCTCCCGTTCCTTGGTTGTATATAGATACAAATTGAAGGGGATGTGTATGTTTGTTTGTTTTTTTTATTTTTTTTGTTAAGTCAGCAGCTACAAATACTGCAGCTGCTGCCTTTTAAAATAAGGACACTTACCCGCTCAGCGCGCCCGCGATGTCGGCACCCGAAGCCGATCTCTCGGGTGCTGCCACCGCCATCTTGGGTATGGGAATCAGAAAGTGGAGCCTTACATGGGCACATGTAAAGGTATATGGCCATACAAATTAAAATACTTGTGTTTTTGTGACACCCTGGAGCCACAGCTGTGTGTGTAATTCTTCCTATAGACCTGCATGACAGAATACTCTATAGAAATAAACACCGGAACTTGTGTTTGCACTCCTATGGATGAATTCTTTGAATGTAAAACAAGATGAGCATGCTGATTGCACACATATAAGAACTATGGAAAAATATAGAATCATTACATTAAAGCGCCCATTCTCAACCTGGGTTCTGTGGAATCCGCGGGTTCCTCCGGAGCTGGGTATGGGTTCCTTGAGCGAGTTTGATTAACCTCCCATCTGATGGTGCCTGAATTGTTCTGGGTCCAATGCCACATAGCAGAGCCAGCAACATGACACCAGTGATCTTCAGATGTCTGAATGATGGTGGGAATGCCAACCCATCTAGAGGGGCATTCTTCCCTAACCATCAATGTAGGGGTATTCTTATCACTAACCACCAACATAATAGACATTCGTCCCACTGATCCCTGATGGATTAATTTGCCAGGGTTCCCAGAGACCTTCTAATCTCAGCTTGTTCAATTAACCACTTCAGCCCCGGACCATTTTGCTGGTCAAAGACCAAACCACTTTTTGCGATTCGGCACTGCGTAGCTTTAACTGAGAATTGTGCGGTCATGCGACGTGGCTTCCAAAACAAAATTGGCGGCTTTTTTTTTTTTTTTTTTTTTTTCCCCACAAATAGAGCTTTCTTTTGGTGGTATTTGATCACCTCTGCGGTTTTTATTTTTTGCGCTATAAACAAAAATAGAGCGACAATGTTGAAAAAAACGCATTATTTTTTTACTTTTTGTTATAATATCCCCCAAAAATATATAAAACATTTTTTTTCCTTCCGTTTAGGCCGATACGTATTCTTCTACATGTTTTTGGTAAAAATAATCGCAATAAGTGATTATTGATTGGTTTGCGCAAAAGTTATAGCGTTTACAAAATATGGGATAGTTTTATGGCATTTTTATTAATTTTTTTTTTTTTTTTTTTTTTTTTTGTGACTGCAACATTATGGCGGACACATCGGACATTTTTGGCACATTGTTGGGACCATTGTCATTTATACAGCAATCACTGCTATATAAATGCAGTGATTCCTGTGTAAATGACACTGGCAGTGAAGGGGTTAACCAGTGGGTGGCAGTGTAGGGGTTAAGTGTTCCTAGGGGTGTGTTACTAACTGTAGGGGGCTGGGCTTTCATTTAGTGAACACTGATCTCTGCTCCAATCGCATGGAGCAGAGATCAGCGTTGCTAGGCAGATTGGGGAAATGCTGTTTACAACGGCACTTCTCCATTCAGCTACCCCGTGAGATGATCGCGGGTATACCCGTGGCGATTGAGTCCGTGGGACCCGGGAACGGACTCGTAGGGGTCCCGACCGGCGCGATGGCAGGGCGGCATTAAAGATTGGATGTACCTGTACGCCAATATGCCTGCCCATGCCATTCTGCCGACGTACATCGGCGTGCGCCGGTCGGGAACCAGTTAAGCTTTGCCAATAGAATCTGGAAGCTGATTGGTTTCTATGCAGAAGTGAGCCTGATTTTACACTACACCAGCTTTATTAAATGTGTGCATTATTGTGTGAGCTGCTATGAATGCGTGCTGCAGTGTGCCACCGTACACTGTTGTGATGCATTGCAGTAGTGTGTGGTTTTTTTTTTTTTTTTTTTTAAGCATTTACAGTGCCTTGAAAAAGTATTCATACCCCTTCGAAATTTTTCACATTTTGTCATGTTACAACCAAAAATGTAAATGGATTTTATGTGATGGACCAACACAAAGTGGCACATAATTGTGAAGTATAAGGTAAATTTTTTTATTTTTTTTACAAATAAATATCAAAGTGCGGCGTGCATTTGTATTCAGCCCCCTTTTACTCTGATACCCATAACTAAAATCTAGTGGAACTAATTGCCTTCATAAGTCACCTAATTGGTAAATGGAGTCCAGCTGTTTAAAATCTCAGTATAAATACAGCTGTTCTGTGAAGCCCTCAGAGGTTTGTTTGAACAGTGTTTCTCAACTCCAGTCCTCAAGGTGCCCCAACAGGTAATGTTTTCAGGCTTTCCATTATTTTGCACAGGTGATTTGATCAGTTTCACTACCTTAGTAATTACCACAGCTGTTTCATCTGAGGGAAATGAAAACGTGGCCTGGTGTCAGTGGTGTAGTGGTTAGCACTCTCGCCTAGCAGCAGAAAGGGTCGCTGGTTCGATTCCCACCCATGACACTACCTGCCTGGAGTTTGCATGTTCTCCTTGTGCCTGCCTGGCTTTCCTCCCACATTCCAAAGGCATGCTGGTAGGTTAATTGGCTTCTGTTTAAATTGGCCCTAGTATATGAATGTGAGTTAGGGACCTTGGATTGTAAGCTCCTTGAGGGTAGGGACCGATGTGCATGTAAATCGCTGCATAAATTGATGGCACTATGCAAGTACATTTTTCAAATAAATAAATGTAGTAATTAATGGTGTGAACCGGCCCTTAAACGTATTACAAAAATGTTGTGTTTTAATTTTCATAAAGTCTTTTTCCACTCTGCTGTCGTGTCATCAGAATTTGACAGCTTTCAAAGTCTAAGCCCTTGTACACACGGTCGGAGAATCCGTCGGAATGTGTCCTATCGGACTGTGTGTGGTATGCATTGGACTGATTCCGTCCGAATATCCGTCGGACCCAATTTTCCAAAATGTTGGAAATATTTCCCGACCAACTGGTTCGATCGGACATACTCCGATCATGTGTAGCGAATTTTGATTGGACCAAGTGCCACACATGCTCAGATCAAATTCCTACATCAAAGCTATTGGCTACTAGCCTGAATATAGTCCCATCGTAACGAAATTACGTCATCACGTTCTGAAAGATCGGATTTTTCGACAACTTAGTCCGACCGTGTCTATGCAACAGTTTCGGACACAATCCGTCGGACTAAATCCGATGGACAAAATCCGACGGATTTGGTTGGCAGAATCTCCGACCGTGTGTACAGGGGCTTAGAGGAGACTGGACATGGCACATGCCGTACAAAGCAATGGTTATGACTGCATGTGCTGCGTCACCAACCACTTGAAGAAAAGAAATCCTAGAAGAGCTGAATACTTAAAAGGTTTTCAGTGTCACTGGATGTACAGAACAGCCAAGGCCTAAAAGATATATAAAACGCTACTCTTTAGTCACTAATCGCTTGTTCACTTCAGCACCATTGAGCTGTGTTGTCAGCAGGGCTGGTGCAAGGATTTTTGAAACCCTAGGCGAAACCTAATTTTGCTGCCTCCACACCTTGCTCTACCCCCTTTGCCCTGCCCATGCACTTTTAATGCAATGCCCATCAAATGCAGCCTCACCAGTGTACATCAGTGAATGCTTGCTTCCATTCTTTCGGGAGTCAGGACACAGACAGTCCCCGCTACGCCTCTGACACTATGGGTTATTTACTAAAAGAAAATCCACTTTGCACTGAAAGTGCACTTGTAAGTAAAGTCGCTGTAGATCCAAGGGGGACATGCAAGGCAAATAAAAAACAAAAAAAAACAGCATTTTAGCTTGCACATGACTGGATGATAAAATCAGCAGAGCTTCCCCTCATTTTAGATCTACCCCTTAGATATAGAGTGACTGCACTTCCAAGTGCAACTTCAGTGCACTTGCAGTGCAAAGTGGATTTGCCTTTCGTAAATAACCCCCTATGTGCGAACAAAGTGGCCAAAGTGCCCATCGCAGTTCCAATGCAAGAACAAGACAATGGGGTTTATTTACTAAAACTGGCTAGTGCAAAATCTGGTGCAACGCTTCACAGAAACCAATCAGCTTCCAGGTTTTGGTGAAAAGGCTTAGGTTGGGTTCACACTGGTATGACAAACGCTCCGACGTTGGAAGCTCATGCCGCATAAAAATCACTATTTTCCCATGGGAGCTTAACTGGTCCGAAACAAGTCGGTTCGACTTTGAAAATGCTCCCTGTACTACTTTGGTCTGACTTTGATCCTACTTCAGCCCATTGACTATCATTGAAGTAGGATCAAAGTCGATCCTTGTCCTAACCATCCAACTTTGCTATCCGACATTGTTATTTCCTGCCCCCTGCTGTAGCCCCTCCCATTGTGTGTTAGTTTTGATTGGTCAAAGGACAAGTTGTACTAATCTGAAAAGTTGGATCAAAGTAGTATCCTGTTCATGAAAGTCGGATGGATGTAGGACTGATGTCCCAGAGCAAAGTAGGATGAAAGTCACTGTTGAGTAGTAAAGTGTGAACCCAGCCTTAATTGAACAAGCTGAAGTTTGAAGCTGATTGGCTACCATGCACAGCTGCACCAGTTTTAGTAAATCTACCCCAATTTCTCTTATGGCTATTGTGTCAGTACACACTAAAGCCTCATACACACGATAGGACTTTGTACAAACTTTCCTGTGGATTTTTGTACAAAGGGCGTCAGCCGAGAACTTGTGTTGCATACACACGGCAGGACTTTTTCAGCCAACTTTCACCAAATGACGTGATTTGTCTGCTCTTTACCACCACCTTTGTTCAACTTCTGTATTGTTGTCTGATCTTTTGCCTTGGTTCTGAGCATGAGTGTTTGTACTTTGTACAAAAGTCCTATGGTTTGCTGTACACAGGATCAGACTTTTGTTGCCAGAAAGTTTGTCCGTTCGCACAGCCAACAAAAGTCTGATGAAAACCGAAAAAGTTTGTCCGATGGAGTGTACACACGGTCGGATGTTGCTCCAAAACAGCTAATTTGCATGTTTGTTGTCAAAAAGTCAGATCGTGTGTACGGGCCTTAAGGCGTTGTCCTAATCATTTGCAGTGCACACCGGCACATGTTCCATTTTGCAGCGTGTGGTCAGACATACTGTAATTGCAGTGAAATGCATAGACTTGCATACAGTGCCTACAATTTTTGCACATTTTGTCATGTTGCAACCAAAAACGTAAATGTATTTTATTGGGATTTTGTTATAGACCAAAACAAAAGTAGCACTTAATTGTGAAGTGGAAGGAAAATGATAAATGGTTTTCAAAATGTTTTACAAATAAATATCTGAAGTGTGGTGTGCATTTGTATTCAGCTCCCCTGATTAAAGCGGAGGTCCACCCTAAAGTGGACCTTCCACTCATTGGATTCCTCCCCCCCCTCCGGCGCCACAATTGGCACCTTTCAGGGGGGAGGGGGGTGCAGGTACCTGTACAGTACAGGTATCTGCACCCACTTCCGGGATAGCTCTCTGCGGAAAGTGCGTAGATTACGCCCCTTTCCGAAAGTCCCCCGCTGCCTGCTGGGAAACGCACAGATCCCAGAGGCAGCGGGTCCATCCTTATTGCGCAGCGCGACTCGCGCATGCGCAGTAGGGAACCGGGAAATGAAGCTGAAAGGCTCCACTTCCTGATTCCCATACCCAAGATGGCGGCGGCAGCACCCGAGACGATCGAGAGATCGGCTTCGGGTGCCGACATCACGGGCGCGCTGCACAGCTAAGTGTCACTATTTTAAAAGTCAGCAGCTGCAGTATTTGTAGCTGCTGGCTTTTTAAAAAAAAAAACGCGGACTCCCGCTTTAAATACTTTTGTAGAACCACCTTTCCCTGCAATTACAGCTGCAAGTCTTTTTGGGGATGTCTCTACCAGCTTTACACATCTAGAGTGACATTTTTGCCCATTCTTCTTTGCAAAATAGCTCAAGCTCTGTCCGATTGGATGGAGAGTGTCTGAACTGCAATTTTCAAGTCTTGCCACAGATTCTCTATTGGATTTAGGTCTGGACTCTGACTGGGCCAGTCTAACACATGCATTTGCTCTGACCTAAAACATTCCATTGTAGCTCTGGCTGTATGTTTAGGGTCGTTGTCCTCCTGGAAATTGAACCTCTGCCCCAGTCTCAAGTCTTTTGCAGACAAACAGGTTTTCTTCTAAAGATTGCTCTTTATTTGGCTCCATTCATCTTTCCATCAACTCTGACCAGCTTCCCTGTCCCTGCTGAAGTAAAAGCATCCCGCAACATGATGCTGCCACCACCATGTTTTACAGTGTGGATGGTGTGCTTGGGGTGATGAGCGGTGTTCGTTTTCTGCCACACAAATCGTTTTTTTCTTTTAGGCCAAAAAAGTTCAGTTTTGGTCTCATCTGATCAGAGAACCTTCTTCCACATGTTTGCTGTGTCCCCCACAAGGCTTCTCGCAAATGGGACGTCTTTTGGCTTTCTTTCAACAATGGCTTTCTTCTTGCCACTCTTCCTTAAAGACCAGATTTGTGGAGGGCACGAATAATAGTTGTCTTGTGGACAGAGTCTCCCACCTGATCTGTGGATCTCTGCAGCTCCTCCAGAGTAACCATGGGGCGCTTGGCTGCTTTTCTGATTAATGCTCTACTTACCCGGCCTGACAACCATGTCTAGGTAGGTTTGCAGTTGTGCTATAATCGATTTTCAGATGATGCAGTCAGTGCAAATTGTATTTGCCTTTTCATAAATAACCCCCATTGTATATGTATGTACCTAGAGGCGATTCAGTTCGCATTGTGCGCTATACAAGTATTTTTTTATATTATATTTGATCGTGAGGAGAGCTGATCAGCGGCATCTCTTTGCAGAAGACCTCAAGGTATGTGAGGCTCGGTTCACACAGCGGGCGGCACGACTTTCAGCGCCGCGACCTGCCGCTACCTGCACACGATTTAGCGGCGACTTGCAAAACGACTTCTGTATAGAAGTCAATGCAAGTCGCCCAAAGTCGCCGCAAAAGTAGTACAGGAACCTTTTTTTCTAAGTCAGAGCGACTTGAGTCGCTCCTATTAGAACGGTTCCGTAGTACAGAACGGAGCACGACTTGTCAGGCGGCGAAGTCGCCTGGACAAGTCGCCCCTGTGTGAACCGAGCCTAATCGGGACACTGTAATTATTATTATTAGTTGTTGTTATTATTAAATGTGTGGTTGTTGGGTATTTTTTATTTTTATTTTTTAAGCTGCAGTGTGCATGAGCCCTAAAGTGCCCTTCCATTTTGGCATGTGTCCATACACACATGGGTGTTTAGTGGCAGGAAAAACCTTTCTCCTTGTGCGTTCGAGAGGGGCGTTTTTTGCTGAGAAAATGTCTCCAATGTGCCTAGGTGTGTTTTTAGCGCTCGAGTGTCTATTCATTTCAATGCCCAGAATACATTAATAATCTGGCCAGTAAATTGAATAAACGCCCCAGTGCTTGATGCACCTAATCACTCGTGTTTGCATTTTAGAAGCTGCTTTTCTCCTGTCATCAGAAAGGTAACTTAGAAGAGCCCCTCTGCCACAGATGTAAGTACATGTAAACTCTCAGCTGTCCCATAATGACATCTAACGTGATGGTGCCCAGACTTTCGTGTCAGGATGGAGAATGGTTGGAGATCAGAATAAGCTATTTGTTGCTCTCCCCTGTGAGAAATGACCCCAGAAGTGCTCAGCTCTGCGCACTTCCAGGTTCAAAGTGGTCAATTACTGGCCTCTTTGGCTGGAGAAGCTCGTTTGTGCTTAATTGGTTTCAACATAGTGAAGGGGTAACGTTTGAAGGTCTAATAGACCATTGTTGTCTTCTAAAGAAAATCCAGCATGTGCACTATACAATGCTACTGGTCCTGGGCACTGGCAGTGTGTGTGTGTGTGTGTGTGTGTGTTTGTTTTTTTTATTTTTTTCTGCCTCCGGAAGCATAAGCTAACATGGAGGAGCATTTAGAGGCAACCCCAGACACCCCAAAAGGCAGCACTTGTAATGTTCCATGTACACAAGGCCTAAATGCACTGCCATGGCAGTAAAAGTAGCTAAAATGTTAATTTGGTAAGGTTTAATGACCTGACCAGCTTTTCATTTCTAAACAACATTTTAGATTAGACTGCAGTTTAATTTTCCATGGTATGCTATAAGTTTAATTCTTTTGCAGTGTGGATTACATGTGCTTTATGACCTCGCCGTCAATATTTCTATATTGCTAGACTTTTGATCTTCTAATACAGCATGGTCAGAGAATCCTAGAGATGTCAAATGAAGAACAGGATGGAGATTAAGACAAAAGGGTAATGAGAAGGAGGGATTAGCATGGCAGAGTTGAGCAGAATCCATCTGTCCCTCTCACCAGCCCGCGGCTGACACGCGGGTGTGGTATTCCTAGGAGTCTTGGGTACACAAGATTTAGTCAGGGTTTTTTCATTGAGATCTGTTTTGGTTTTAGTTTGATAGCCTTTTCTTGGAAGCCTGTATGTTTTCGAGGCTTCAGCATCCAGGAATCCTTAGATTTATTCTGGCGTTTCATGGATAAAGTGTTCAAGAAAGGACTCTGAGAAAAATAGTCGTATTGATAAAAAAAAAATACAATCGCAACCCCTTTTTGTGAAATGCTGTTATGGGAGAATGTTTTCTGTACTTGAGTCTTGTTAGTCTGTTCTCTGGGTTATTAAAGTGTGTAAGTCCATGCGAAAACTAAAATCTCTGCATCTATACTATAGACACCACTGATCTAACACTAACCTCTCTATCCCTGTAAAGAAAAAATGAGTATACTTTTTATTTTTTTTTATTTATTTTTTTCTTAAGCCGATCTGACCCACTCCGACTCTATCTCCTCCAGTGGTGGAAGCTCTGCAGAGGACATGGCCGACAGCAGCTGTGAAATTACATCACCCATAAAGTTATTATTGGGCTTCCATTGCCGTCCGTCTCCTCTGCACCCGTCTCTACAGTGAAGCTGCGACTGACCGCTCAGAGTGGGAACTGTTTGGAGCGGGTCAGAACGGCTTCCAAAAAGTTTTTCTTCCTTCGTGTATATATAGATGCAGGGAGTTTCGTTTTTGCATGGACTTCCACTTTAAAGCTGAATTCCAGGTATGGATTTTGTGGAAGCAGAATCACTGTAGTCGCTGCTGCTCACAGAACGCCTTACATTTTTCACCATCAATACAATACAATACAATTTTTTTACTTTACAAATACCAATTGCTTGGTTTAAAAAAACATTAACAGCGCTAAATATTACTTGCAAAAGAAATTATACATTTTACATAGCCATACATAAACTCTTAGTCGCATATATAAAAAATATAATTTCAGAATTAAATAATACCAATAAAATGAACACTGTATACACCCCAGTGGCCTAACAGTCCATATAGTATTTAGTAATTACGTGCTCCAATTTTATATCGCAATCTTGAATATGCGGGGCCATGTGATACAGCGAGCGGCTATAGCCGCCGGCTGTATCATGGGAGTGCGCCCGCAGGTGCTTCTCACCATGCGAGGGAGCTCGCATGAACGTGAGAAGTACCTGTGGGAGGAAGCAGAGACAGCCGCCGAGGGACCCCAGAAGAGCAGGTTCAGGGCCACTCTGTGCAAAACGAGCTGCACAGTGGAGGTAAGTATTACATGTTTTTATTTTATTTTTTTTATTTTACTTTACAATCCCTTTTAAATCAAAAGCCAATATCCCACAAACTTCATGCCCTTACATTTAAAAAACAACTATAAAACAGCATATCAAGCGTTATAGAACACAGCTCTGTCCTCTCACCACCAGCCAGGTCTACTGTGTATTCGGGTTGGTCGGATGAGTCCCGGGAGACAAACACTGTGTTCGTATGCTATGTCGTGTGGCTACGCCCTGACACATTTCGCCTTCAGAGGTCCCTGCAGCAGCTGGCCCTGCAGCAGCTATACAAAATCCATTTAGCGCTTGGTTCAGGGATACTGAGGTGTTTCTGAAATTGTGTTTGTATATATTAATTTTTTTTACTTTACTGATCAATAATGCAGCCCTTTGTTTACAATGAGCCTGTACACACAGGTGTGTAAAAGCGCTGCATGTTGAGTAAAAAAAAAGTGCTTTCCCAGTGGGTATTTTGTAATGGTACATGCGAATACATTCATATGAGCATACATGTTTTGAACTTGCATTGCTTTTTTCTTGACGTGATATTAAAGTCTTGTTTTTCTCTAAAAATAACAAACATGCCTGCTCTGTGCAGTGGTTTTGCACAGAGCAGGCCAGAGTCTCCTCTTCTCGACTCCCTCGGCCGGCGCTCTTGGGCCCATTCTTCCTGCTAAGTGCCCCCACAGCAAACAGCTTGCCCCGCCCCCCCTTATCTTTTACTCATTGACTTTGACAGCAGCGGTTGCCAATGGTGCCAGCCAATCAGGAGGGAGAGACCTGGTCAGCTGAGGCTCTTGTGCACTTTGCTGGATTGAGATGGGGCCGAGGGCTGCTGCACACAGAAGGTTTATTATGTTGATGCATAAAATGCATGTTTTCCAAGTGCCCTGCTAACATCATGCCTGTGCAGTGGTTTGCAGAAAAACGAATGGGGGCTAACGGATTAACCTGTTTTATTAAAGCGGGGCTCCACTGCCCTAAACCTTCTTCTTTTTTTTTTTTTTTTTTTTGGTACAAAGATTATGTCCTTAACACTTATGACTCACTTGTTGCATGTTTTCAGTCTTAAAGATGTCCGTTTTCTATAGCAATATCAACTTTTAATAATTGTTGTAGCCGGGTCTCATCTTACCTGTGGGAATGTGAAGCCCACAGGCATCCTCTTCCAGGATACAGTGCCCCTTCTCGACCAGGAGGCACTGCGCCTTGTATTCCCGATCTCGCGCATGCACAGTGACTGTAAAGAGGAGCGCCGTCAACAGCTCAGGTTGCCATCGCAACGGGCAGCGTCGTCGGAAGTCCTGCCACGTTGTGATGGCAACGGAGCTGTGCAAGTAAGAAATCACGCGATAACTTGCGTCAGCAGGCCGCTGCACTGGCTCCTGGGAACTATGACGCAAGCTCCCAGGAGACATTGCGGATATTAAGAACTATCCATACTATCCCTGCCCATCACCATAGACAGGAAATGGACAAGATGACAAAAAAAAAAGTAATGCTGAAAAAAACAAAAAAAATAAAACTTTCCGTTTTTGAATGATGACATGTATTTAATCAGCTTGAGATATTATGTTAAAATCGGGTGGCGCTCCGCTTTAAGCAGCAGTATATCTGGGGTAAAAAAACATTTCACTGCTTTTAAAAAAAATAAAAGGTCTTTGTTAGTCAGAGAATTTTCCAACAGACAGACTGCGGGCTGCAGACGAAGGCCTGCGTTTTATCTTTAATCATAAAAAAAAGCACGCTCAATGTAGAGTGAACACTGCAGTGTCTAGGGGAGACTGAATAGCAATATCTGCACTCTGTTGTAAATTGCTAAAGCATTGCATATTATAACCTGACAATTGTGATGTACACTGATTTAGCCATTAATATTTAACATATGAATAATGTTAAAAGTAAATAACATTGATTATCTTGTTACAATGCATCTGAAAGTTGGTGGGATATATTGGACAGCAAATAAATGTTGTCTATGAAGTTGATATGTTTAAAGCAGAAAATTTTGAGTATCAGTTTGTTGCATATGGTGTTGCAGAGCCACAGACCAGTCATGGTAACCATGCTGACCTCTGTCCACAGCCAGACGTGCCTACAGTTGGATATGTGAGAATCAGAACTAGACCATGGAGCAATGAAGGAAGGTGGCCTGGTCTAATGAATGTTTTTGAAGTCATCAGAGGCAGGGTGATGCTTTGAGCAATGTGCTGGGAAACCTTGGTCCTGCCATTAATGAAGATGTTACTTTGACACGTACCACCTACCTAAAGGTTGCTGATCAAAGTATTCCCCTTCATGGAAACTGTATTCCCTGATGGCAGTGGATAATGTACCCTGCCACACCGCAAGAATAGAGCCTCCAAATTGCCAGATCTCAAATTCTCAATCCATTGAGTATCTGTGGGATGTGTTGGAAAAACAAGTTTGAACCACGGAGGACTCCACCTTCCACTGGGTGCTCTTAATGGATCAAGGCTGTTTTGGGGGCAAAAGGGGGGCTTACTCAATATTAGGTGGGTCATCCTAATGTTATGGCTGATCTGATTTTATTATAATACAGGCTTTATATAGCGCCAACATATTACGCAGTGCTTAACAATATAAAGGGAAAGACAGTTCAATCTAATATAGTGTGTTTTAAGATTGCTGTTCATAAGAAGCATCAGCTGATGTGAACCATGTCTCGCAAAAATAAGCTCTCTCAAGACATAAAGTCACGAGTAGTTGATCTGCCTAAAAAATGCTGGTACACATGGGCCAAATATCAGCCGGTTCAACAGAAACCAGCTGACATTCAAACAGTGTGTCAGTAGAAATGTGTCATAGCTGAAGCAGTTTTGTTTAGAGGAATAGTCTAAAATGTCTCCTGAATGTTGTGCAGGTCTGATCCAGAGCTACTGAAAACCCTTGCTTGTCATTGCTACCAAAAGAGGTTGAACCAGCTATTAAGGGATCATTTTTTTTCCTCCAATGCAATACACAATACATTAGAATTGTTGTTGTTTTTTTTTTTCTGTTACCAGATTGGGTGCATTGTGTTTGTCTATTATTGTGTCTTAGATGAGGATTCGATTTTATGGCAAATTACTGCGCAGAAAACAAGTTAATTCCAAGGGGTTAACATACTTTTTGTTGCCACTGTATATACTCATATACATGCCCACTATTTTTCACCTCTTGTTACTCCTTTGTTGCATTTCAGTGCTTCTGGTCTCTTGCAGCCTCTTTACAACAGGGCCATGGTAGTAGTAGTAATGGTAACTTTATGGAAATCCAGATAGATGGACTCTGGCCAGGTAAGGCCTTTATAGGAGAGTAATCTGCCTAGCCAATGCCCTTGAGCAAAGTAATAAGCATCAAAGGTAAACCAAAACTGTTTGAACAGATGCAATCTATCTCTTGCTGTAGTAGTAGGATGCAGGCAGTGATGATTGTTGACCCCTACTGCTCCTGTCAGTCGTTAAAGGCCATATGCATGTAGTATATGGTTGGCTAAACACAGTAGCTGCTCCTGTTCAAATCCTGGTCTTTGCAAGCATTTGTGGTATAGCAAAAATTGTTGGTGCATATTACTCAGTGTTGCCTAGCATTCCTACATTTTTAGCCACAAAAAATTTAGGCAGACTGTATGTAATAACTTATTTTGATAGGACTGCATGTCTATGATAGTCACTATATACCCAAAGGTCAGAATGGAATTTGCCTTAATTATAGACCAAAGACTCAATCAAAATGGCCACAAATGCAGTTTAGACGCGATCCTCCTGTACCAAAGGAAGTGTCATGGTCAATAACCATTGCCTGCCAAAGTACAAACCATGTGAATGTGGAGCTGATTAATCAGACCTCGTGCAGACCAGCACTAATGGAACTGTACAAATTGGATCTAACAGTTGCTACACAATGCAACAAGTGTTAAGTCCAGTTTGCATGAAATCGGTTAGGGATGAAATGGTGGAAACCTTCTGAATGCTTTACATAAAAGAGAAGGACATTAAAAAATGCAAAGGCAACAAAGTTATTGTAAGCTTGTGTTTTACTATGTTCTTTCTCTGTGTTGTCATGATATGGCCTAAAATAAGTTCACCCTAAGGCTAGGTTCACATTGCTGCGATGCGGGAACGCCGCGAATCCGCGGCGTTTTCCCGCATCGCACACCTCCCGCCGGCAGTTCACACTGCCCTATGCGGACGGCTGGGGGTGTCAATGTTATGTTAATGACACCCCCAGATCCGTCGGCATATCGCAGTGCGATCTGCCGACTCGCACAGGAATCGGATCGCATGGTGTGAACCCCCATGCGATCCGATTCCGTTGCGGACCCAAAAAAGGGTCCCGTGCGAGTTTGCTGCGAGTTCAGCCATACTATCTGTATGGCTGAACTCGCAGCGCTACGGAGATCGGATGTGATTTGCTGTGCGAATCACATCCGGTTCTCCCCCCGCAGCGGTGTGAACCCAGCCTAACACTAAATCTGTAAATCTACAGGCATCCATGATCAAAGACTACCTAATCTAGCCTTGTAAAAGAAGAAATGCATACCTTCTTCTGAAGCCACGCTGCTCCGGTCCAGTCCCGTCCCACGCTGAGCTGTCAGCATCGTCTTTGCAGACGAGGCAGCCGACAACGTAAGCCCTATAGCAACTCTATGGGTGATATGATTTTCAAGCCGTTGTCAGCTGTCTGCTTCTGTTTTAGAGACCGGACTGGCTTCAAAAAAGTAATGTATAGCGATTTTTCTTCTTTACAGGGCTAGATAGGTTAGTCTTACATTGTGGATATATATAGTTTTAGGGTGAACTTATACTACTTTTAAACTCAGTTGATACAGAGACTAGTTATTTGTATATTTTGCTTTTGATGATTTGATGCTGGTAGGATGTTCTTTATTGTGTTCTGCAGTTCATTGGCCATTGGCTTGCACTGCTGTCAATCACATCCAATGACGCGGAGTGCCGGGGGCGGGGCCGAATGATACAGTGAGCGGCTGCCAGCTGTATTACGGGAGCGTGCCCTCCACATCATGCGAGGGAGCTTGCATGAAGTTGTGGAGTCCTTGTTGGAGGGAGCCGAGACAGACAGCAAGGGACCCCAGAAGACCAGGTTCGGGGGCCACTCTGTGCAAAACGAGCTGCACAGTGGAGGTAAGTATAGCATGGTTGTTATTAATTAAAAAAAAAAAAAAAAATTTCTTTAGTGACCCTTTAAATGCCTCCAAAAGAAAGCTCTATTTGTGTGCCAAAAATGATAAAAATTTGGCTACACCGTTGCATGAGTAAGGCTTGCCTATAGGTTCAGTAAATCTCTCCTAAACGTGCACAGTTTAGGAGATATTTACTTTTAATGCAGCCGCATTATGTGCACTGAAGGAATGGCATACCGTCCTGTGCCGTGAATGGCTGTTCCTTCAGAATTTTGTGACGTCATTACGGCTCCGGCCACTCACACAGCCGGAGTCCATGAACCCAGAAGGAAAACGGGGTGAAGATGGAGGGGCCTTCAGCAGTGTTGGCATGTCACTGTAGCTCTTAATTTTAAGGCAGGTTTCACATAATGTGCTAGTATGTGATGCATACTATCACATTATGGCATTGCCTTGCAGAATTAAAAAAATAAAAAATAAAATGCTACCTCTTTAAATGCTAGGATATTGCAAACTGATCGATATGATCTTTTAAAACGGTCATTATGCTGGAGCTAGGCCTAGTGTTCCATAATTTCCTGTATGCAAGGTCACATGCCAAATGAATGCAGCCCCCACTCAATTGAATTACGGCCGTCAATGTGACCAGTGCCTTGTGACACTCAGGAGTTCTTTGCTTCTGGGACAAATCTATTTCTTGTCTTACCCTAGTTAGTCTGAAGATTGTGGGTTTGGCTTGACCTGCAGAGCTGCTAATACTGTATGTATTAGTCATGTTGACTCAGGATTACTAACTGCTTTGTTTTTAGAAGGGCGACTTTTATAGTAAATTCTTGTAAAGTAGTCAATGCATATATAGTAAACGGTCTTCTGATCGCTGTTAAAGTGCATGAGCATGCCTGTCACCCTGCCTGCCGCACACACGAACAGCTTCGCAACTCAAAGAAATTGTAGTTCTGTTTTACATACTCTAATGCCCCATACACATGATCAGAAATTCTGCTGGAATTCCAGGCAGTAAAAGATTGAGAGCAGGTTCTCTATTTTTCGGTCGGAAAATGCGTTTGTATGCAATTCGGACGTGCAAAAAATCCCGCATGCTCAGAAACAATTTTGACCCATGCTCGGAAGCATTGAAGTTCATTTTCTTGGCTCGTCATAGTGTATGTAACCGCGTTCTTGACGGTCGAAAGGTCAGAGAACTTGTGTGTATGCAAGGCAAGCTTGAGCAGAATTTTGTCGGGGGGGGGGGGGGGGGGGGGAGTTCTGACAGAATTTCTGAATGTGTGTATGGGGAATTACTGTTTATAATGCTGAAAAACTAAAACTATCAACTAGGAGCTTTGGAATTATTTTGAAAGGCCAAGCAGCTGTCATTATCCTGAGTGAGCTTCCATCTTATCCACCGGAATGAGATGGGTATTACTGCGAATGTATTTGCTCTGTAACTGCGACTTTGTTCTACTGTTGTTTTCACTTGTACTTGATTTAACCACTTACAGACTGGAAGATTTGGCTGCTTAACCAGTTTCAGACCGGACCATTTTGCTGGTAAATGACCAGAGGTCTTTTTACAATTTGGCACTGCGCTGCTTTAACTGGTAATTGTGCGGTCATGCAATGTTGTACCCAAACAAAATTTGCGTCCTTTTCTTCCCACAAATAGAGCTTTCTTTTGATGGTATTTGATTGCCTCTGCGATTTTTATTTTTTGCGATATAAACGTAAAAAGACCGCAAATTTTGAAAAAAAAATTATATTTTCTACTTTTTGTTATTAGAAAAATCCAATAAACTCAATTTTAGTCATACATTTAGGCCAAAATGTATTCAGCCACATGTCTTTGGTAAAAAAAAAAAAAAGTCAATAATTGTATATTTATTGGTTTGCGCAAAAGTTGTCACATCTACAAACTAAGGTACGTTTTCTGGAATTTACGCAGCTTTTAGTTTACGACTGCCTATCTCATTTAATGAGGTGCTAAAATGGCAGGGCAGTACAAAACCCCCCCAAATGACCCGATTTTGGAAAGTAGACCCCCTAAGGAAATTGATAAGTGGCATGTTGAGCCCATTGAATATTTTATTTTTTTGCCTCAAGCGATTGAATAATGACAAAAAAAATTTTTTTTATTTTTTTTTTACACAAAGTTGTCACTAAATGATATATTGCTCACACATGCTATGGGCATATGTGAAATGACACCCCAAAATAAATTCTGCTACTTCTCCTGAGTACGGGGATACCACATATGTGGGACTTTTTGGGAGCCTAGCCGCGTACGGGGCCCCGAAAAACCAAGAACCGCCTTCAGGTTTTCTAAGGGCGTAAATATTTGACTTCACTCCTCACTACCTATTACAGTTTTTTGAAGGCCATAAAATGCCAAGATGGCACAAAACCCCCACAAATGACCCCATTTTAGAAAGTAGACACCCCAAGCTATTTGCTGAGAGGCATGTTGAGTCCATGGAATATTTTATATTTTGCCACAAGTTGCGGGAAAATTACAAACTTATTTTTTTTTTTTTTCTTCACAAAGTTGTCACTAAATGATATATTGCTCACGCATGCCATGGGCATATGTGAAATGACACCCCAAAATAAGTTCTGCTGCTTCTCCTGAGTACGGGGATACCACATATGTGGGACTTTTTGGGAGCCTAGCCGCGTACAGGGCCCCGAAAACCAAGCACCGCCTTCAGGCTTTCTAAGGGCGTTACAGTTTTGAAGGCCATAAAATGCCAAGATGGCACAAACCCCCCCCCCCCAAATGACCCCATTTTGGAAAGTAGACACCCCTAAATTTAGGGGTACACTAGTGAGACTAGGTAATAAATGGCGGGTGCCCTGAAACTATAAAAAAATAACTAACCAACCAGCGTCACCTGTAACAGTTATATGGTGATCACTGGTGAAAGGGTTAACTAGGGGGCAATCAGGGGGCTTTATGCGGTAGTATATGGGGATCCCTGGCACTATAAAAAGCTGCGGCGAACCTAAATACCTACCTGCCTAACTAGCGTCACCTGTGACACTAATACAGCGATCAGAAAAATGATCGCTTATTAGGCTGGGTTCACACTGGAGCGATGCGGGAACGCCACGAATCCGCGGCGGGTTCCCGCATCGCATGGCTCCCGGCGGCAGTTCACACTGCCCTATGCGAACTGCTGGGAGTGTCAGTGAAATGTTAATGACACCCCCAGATCAGTTCGCATATCTCAGTGTGATCTGCAAACTCGGATCGCAGGGTGTGAACACCCATGTGATCCGATTCTGCTGCGGACCAAAAAAAGGGTCCCGTGCGAATTTGCGGCGGGTGCGATGCGAATTCAGCCATACTATCTGTATGGCTGAACTCGAATCGCACGGAGATCGGATGTGATTTGCACTGCAGTGCGGTGCGAATCACATTCGTTCTCATAAACCGCTGCAATGTGAACCCAGCCTTAGTGACACTGGCGACGGGGGGTGATCACGGGGTTAAACCTTTATTGGGGGGGTTAGGGGGGTACATTAGAACTAAAGGGGGCTAACCCTAACTGCCCTAACAGTTATTACAGTCACAAATGACACCAATGCAAAAAAAAAGACATTGGTGTCACTGTGACTGGGGGGCAGGGGTAATTGGGGGGGTGATCAGGGGGGTGTGAGTGTGCCTGGCATGTTCTACTGTGAAGTGTCGTGTTGGTGCAACTCACTGATCCTCTCTCCTCGGTGTCGGAACGAAAAATACCGACACGGAGGAGAGATTACGTCACTTCCTCTCCTGTGTTTACATTACAGGAGAGGAAGTGATGTCACGAAGGATTTCTATTCGTCGGGAGCGATCGCGAGGGGGTGGCCATGAATAAATGGCCGCCCCCTCATCCTGGATCGCTCCCGTACGAATACCGACCGCCGCAGGCACCGGGCGGGGGCCCGATCGGGCCCGCGGCAAGGCAGGGACGTACATGTACGCCCATATGTCTGCCCGTGCCATTCTGTCGACGTACATCGTCGTGCGGCGGTCGGGAAGTGGTTAATAACCCAGATAAATTTTTGTGATATGGCGCTGTGTCCCTTTAACTGACAATTGCGAGGTCGTGTGACACTGTGCCCAAACAAAATATTTAGTTTTTCCAACAAATGGAGCTTCTTTTGGTGGTATTTGATCACCTCTGCGGTTTTTATTTTTTGCGCTATAAACAATAGAGTGACAATTTTGAAATAAAAAAAAATAGCTTTTTTATTTTTATTTTTTTTATACTTTTTGCTATAATATCCCAAAAAAATGTTTTTAAAAAAACGAATTTCTTCCTCAGTTTAGGCCAATATATATTCTTCTACATATTTTTGGTAAAAAAAAATCGCGAAAGATTTATGTTTTTTTTTTTTTTTTTTTTTTCGGTATTGCGGCGGACAGATCGGACACATTTTTGGGACCATTGCCAATTTATACAGTGATCAGTGCTATAAAAATGCAGTTTACTGTGTAAATGTCATTGGCAGAAAAGGGGTTAACACTAGGGGGCGATCAAGGAGTTAAATGTGTGTTCCCTGGGTGTGTTCTAACTGAGGGGATAGAACAAAAGGTCTAGTGCAACAAGCACAGCACATACCCCTCAGGGTGTTTATTAGATGGACCAGTGAGTATTTAAAATATATAAAGATTTATTCAATAAAGTTTTTATAAAATTTGTATATATACAAATTTTATAAACTTTATTTAAAAAAAAAAAAAAAAAAAAAAAAAGTTTATAAAATTTGTATATATACAAATTTTATAAACTTTTTTTTTTTTTTTTTTTTTTTTTTTAAATAAAAAAAAAAAAAAAAAAAAAAATCTATATATTTTAAATACTCACTCACTCACTCACTCACTCACTCACTCACTCACTCACTGGTCCATCTAATAAACATCCTGAGGGTATGTGCTGTGCTTGCTGCACTAGGCCTTTTGTTCTTTTTTTTTTTTTCTTGTTACTAGTGGATGAGACAGACCAGTTTCTTATACACTGTCACTCTACACATATATCTTTCTAACTGTGAGGGGATAGGACTGACTAGGGGAGGAGACGTATCGTTGTTCCTACTTGGTAGAAACAAACGATATGTCTCTTCTCTCCTGACAGAACAGGGATTTGTTTGTTTACACACACAAATCTCTGTTCCTGCTCTCGTGCCTGTGATCGCGCGTGGCTGGCGGTGATCACGTACACCGGCCACTTGAACGGCTGCTATATCTTTTATTGACAGGTGTTAGGACTCCGTACTACTTGCAGTTGGAGACATAATTTTACTACTTATAGTACAGTTGTTGAATGATGGACTACCTCATGGGAAATGCTTACACATACACGTGATCTATTTGCAGCAACAAAACAAAGTGCAAGCTATACCTATTAAAGATGAACTCCAGGTATGGGTTGTTTTTATACAAAGTTTTATTGGTTCAGCTTCGACCAATAGAACTAATGTTTATACCATACCTGGCCGATGCCCCTGAAAATGGCAAACCCCTGTAGTAGATCCCATTACTCCAGTGATTTCCGCTAGCTTCCAGGTCCCATGCTGAGCAACTGGCCCGATGCTTTCTGAGCACAGGAGGTTGGCCGCTTGGTATTGGTGCCATACGGTGAATGCTTATTGCATTCACTGTATGCCATTGCGAGATAGCTCCTAAAAAGGTTTTGAAATGAATATAATTATATATATATATATATATATATATATATATATATATATATATATATATATATATATATATATATATATATATATATATATATATAATTATTTTTTTTTTTTTTTTTTTTTTTCTCCAAAATTTGTGAAAATATACATTTTACGGAAAACGCCAACAATTATTTATATGTATTCTCTGAAAATACATTTTTCTTTCTCCTTTTAAAATACGTGTGGTATACATTTCTTGATACAAGATTCTTTATGAATATGACCTGATAAAGTATATGCAACACTATGCGTTTACTGTAAGAGATGCTGGGCAGTCAGCTATCCTGTATTTAAACTAGACGAGTGAATTAATATTTTACACTGTTGTTTGAAGACATTCAATGCCTGGGTCCCACCCCCACCCCCCACCCCCCACATCATCTGATACCGGCCCTTTGGGTGTAAGCCTACATGTGCTTTATAATAGCCAGACTTTTAGCACTACTCGTGGACTACTTTTTGTTCTATCCTATTGTATACATACACTTATCTTATTTGTATGTTACAAGACACAGGATCTTTTAGTCTTAGACCATGAGTTATGCAGCTGCCATGTAATTGGACACTGGCAAACAAAGCTGTAATGGTAGCCTTAGCATGAACTCTCCCACTCCCAGCAAGCCTCTGCATATTATTATTTATTTTTTTACTAGCTGCTTATTGCCACTGCAAATTCCACTGTACAGCCTTTGAGATCAGTTTGCTCCCTTGGGCGCTGTACTCAGACTCTTCCAAAAAGAAGATGCAAGCCTGTATCCTTATGCCAGTTGAACCCTGTCCTTGAACGTTCCCTAATGGGTATGCCCACTGAAAAGGCAAAGACCTAAAGGGAACTGAATTCCCAACATCCATTCCTTTTACTAATTTCATACTATCGGCCTAGCCACTTCAGTGTGTGAGCGGCTGCTGACTCCACTCTCTGCCTACACAGGACTAGTGATCTTGGATGTTTCTGGGCTCCCACTGCCTACAGCAACTGCCTACAGAGGTCTCTCAAGCTCCTCCTGGCATACTCCCTGCTTCCGGTTTATCCAGAAAGGAATTTTTAGCCATTGTCTAATTTTATGGGTAGGCTATTAGACCTGTTGGAGGCTTCAGGTCTTGGAGGATGCATGTAGACTTCCTCAGACTCTTCTAAAGAGTCTGATCTCTGTTTCTCATCTTGCGGCTTCTATGCTTCTATGCTTCCTGAAGAAGGGGAGGAAGGTTCCCTATCTGGTTCAGAGCACTCTAAACATGGCTAAATGCATGTAATTGCTTTAAAGCAGGAACATCTAAACGCAGAAAAAAATTGATCTAGGACTTTTTTTTTTTTTTGTATACTGTATTTATCGACGTATAACATGCACCCCAAGTTTAGGAGGGAATTTTAAGGAAAAAAAACTTTTAGGAGGGAAATTTTAAGGGGGAAAAAAACTTGCGTTTTAAATGCCCATCAATGCAGCCTTATCAGTGTCCATCTGAAGCCTTGTCAGTGTAATTTGCAGCCTTGTCCTGCAGCCTGTCCATCATTGCAGCCTTGTGCATCGTTGTCCCCTTGAGTTAATTGCAGATTTTATTTTTAAAAATGGCACTGCCGAGATGTCCTGTGTATCTCGGCGGCGCCCGGTAGTTCTTCGGCTCTTCTCGCGCCTGAGAAGTACCGTATTTATCGGCATACAACACGCAGTTTTCTCCCCTTAAAATCAGGGTAAAATCACGGGTGCGTGTTATACGCCGATCCTCCGCGATTTCGAGCCTCTTGGCGGCTTTCAGCTGCCTTCGGCCATTCTCGGAAAACCGCTGAGAATGCCCGAAGGCAGCTGAAAGCCGCCAAGAGGCTCGAAATCGCGGAGGATCGGCGTATAACACGCACCCGTGATTTTACCCTGATTTTAAGGGGAGAAAACTGCGTGTTGTATGCCGATAAATACGGTACTTCTCAGGTCAAATTTCTTTTTTTAGAAAAGCCAATGTGAATGCGGTTTTTAAGACCCATGAACACTTATGGCGCGTACGCTCCATCGGACATTTGTTGTTGGACTTTTGGATCATGTGTACAGAAGTCCGGTGGACAAAAGTCCAAAGTACAAACTCCAAAATAAAAAATGTGTGATGCTGCGCTGTCCCTATATCACTCTGCAGCAGGTTTATGCATTTGTTTTTTAGTGACACTTCAACTAAAAATCACACACACACACACACACACACACACACACACACACACACACACACACACACACACACACACACACACACACACACACACACACACACACTGTACAAAACTGGATTTTTTTTTTAGCTGCGCTGGAAAATAATATGTGATAACAAATAACTAAACGGAGAAATAAACAAATAACTCAATCATTAATATTGATAATGGTGCCAAAATAATGACAAAACCTGTGATAAAAAAAATAAACAATGTCAGAAAAGTCCAATGATTTCCAAAGTAACTTTGGTCAGTATTCCTCCAAGTGATGTATGTTATAGGTCCTTAGCGCTCTAGTCACTAGTGACATAACACTATAGCACCCAAGAATTAGTGACAGGATATGATATAAAAGGTCCTCCACCACGATAACACTGCCACTTACCAGATCAAAAGATCTCTTGTTAGGGAGATCTCAAAAGCATGTGGCTCTTTCCCCAGCCCCGGCTCTCAGTATAAAGATGGCAGAACGATACCTGCTGTACCGTTTCAAACTGGCTTCAATGGATTAGGCAATTGCTCATTCCCCATGTAAGAAACAAAGAAGCCCCCATAGTGTATCTCTTAAAACATTTATTAAAACAAAAATAATTAATTTACAGATATTTGTAGGTGAAAAAGCATCTCAAATGCTTCGAGCCGGCCGGCTCTCGATCACTGCCCATAGCTTCTGGGACTAGCGTGGTATGTGGTGATGCCAGCACTCTGCTCCTCCCTTTGCCCAAGTGCCCCTGGAAGACGTCATCTGTGACAAAACAGCGTAGGGAGGAGCGGCATGCTGACGTCACCACATACCACTCTAGTCCCGGAAGCTTTATTGTGCATTAAAAAAAAATAAAAATTAGACATGCGATCCGCCAATAGAAAATAACCAAAAAGTGCATTCTATGCATACAAAAATATAGAAAAATTATAAAATTATTCAACCAAAAAAATTATGTCAAAGCAATAACTCCAAGGCTAATAACACGTTATCTCCTCCGATTCTGCAACATGTCTGGTTGACGAACGGCCATTCAGAAACGAACTGAAAAGCAGGAAATGAAAAGCGATAATAAAAGTGTGAATTGACACTTGCCAAACTTCTACTAACACGAAATAAGCAGAAGGTGCCCAAAGGGTGGCGCTAAAGAACTGAAAAACCACGTCGTTTGTCTAGTACATCACAACGTTGTAAATTGTTGACCAACATTTGTGTGATTGTATGTATGCAAGACAAGTTTGAGCTAACACCCTTCGGACAAAATTCCACAGTTTTGTTGATGGAAACTCTGATCATGTGTATGAGGCTTGAGTATTTAGCTCCAGTGTTTTAGGTGTGGGCAGAGGGCACTGGTGCACCATCCAGCCCTGCTGGCGGAAGCCTTTCGAAGTCTGCGAGAGGCTGAAAGTTGCTGCGGCTGGACAGTGGATTCTGTTCACTAGAAGCTACTCTTGCATGAGGTCATTGCTCCAGTTTCAGGGCTTCTTCAATCTGTTCACTGTCTTTAAGGCAAAGGGAGGCATTCTCCCCATACTGTATGTAAAGATTTTTAGCTGGTTCCTTAAGATTCAAATATTCTGTATAGAATCTGCAAGGTCAGTTATTGCTTACCTTCAGCCAGGATATTTTCTGTGCCTATTTTGCACATCTCCATCTCTCTCCCCCACGTCATCTCTACCTATGCTTTTCTTTAGACAGTACCAGTTCAGTTTATTGCCCTTCCATTTGGCCTGTCCACAGAACCTCTGGTCTTCCCCAAGATTTGACCTTCTGTCCTAGCTTTGCTGTGCTCTCAAGGTATCCCTATCATGGGATATCTGGACAACCTCCTCTTAAAAGAACAGGCCTTGTCAGCTAACGTCCATTTGCAGAGGTCCAGATGCATCCTAAATCTCTAGAAGTCCATGCTGGAACTAGCCTACTATTGGGAGTATCCAGGCCTGATTCTGTAAGGATTTTTCTCCCCCTAAACAAGTTTCTGGCCCTCCGCTCCCACATTGCACTAAACCCTCCATCGTTCCATTTTGCACGAGGAGCTTGGGCCTGCTAGTACCCTCCAAGTCAGTACTGTACACCTAATTTCACTCCAAGCCTTTTCATATCAACAATGTGACTTGCCCTAGCCAGATGAATTTCCAGCCCAGTGCTGAAATCAGGGAAGACCTTTTCTCCTGATGTCTTGGAATATGCTTGCAACAAATGGATGCCCTGGATGCCCGGCTCCCAATCGACATCCTTAAACTAAGGGCAATTTGATTGTTCCTGCCATGCCTTGCTGGACCTCCTGAACTATGAGGCCACCTGACCAGGATTTTGTTGGACCATGCCTTACATCAACCATCGAGGGTAAAAAACTCATATAGCTGTAAGTAATGCAAACCTCATTCTAGTATGGGTGGAACCACATGTTACGGCCTTGTCCACAGGGAACATTCCAGGCATGGAAAAATTTGCAGACAGACTTTTTCACTTTTCGGCAACTCGGTCCAGGGGAGTAGTCTCTTCATCAGGAAATGTTTCAAAGACTTCTGTGGCAGGTAAGGGATACCGGATGTTGAACTTGGATGTCAGAAGATATGCAACAAGCTTAATAGATCATTCTGTGGGATCAGTTCAACTTTATTTATGCCCCCCCCCCCCCCTGCTTTGCAGGATGAAGAGAGAGTATTCCTACTGGGAGTTGTACTCTTCTATCCCAGGTCTGGTCTATCATCCTGATTCTGTCACTAGCTTTAAAGACATTGAGCAGACTTCCGGTTCCGGCGCCACATGAGGAGGAGGTAAGCGGACTAAGCTCCCGCCGCATACCCCCTATTAACCGGCTACAAAGCAGCCATTCGCCTCGGGGATCCCTCCTGCTGTCTGGGGAAGATCTCGAGCCCTTGATGGACCGTTTTGTGGAGCGGTCGGGGAACCGATCACTAACCGCCGCGATGTCCGCGACGGCGGACGCGGCCGAATCCTCGGCCAATATGGCGCCGGCGCACAGCCTCGCTGAGCCATCGCAAGCATCTCCTCTGGCGTGGAAGCGCTTCCTTCGGCAGATATAGCCCAGGCTGTGGTAGCCTTACTGACGCCCACGCTGACATCCTCTATAGACTCAGCAATACAGAAGACTATGGAACAGTACCGCAACGAGCTACAGGCCCAGGCACAGCACCTTACACAGGCTGAAGAGCGGATCTCCCTCATGGAGGATGACACCACTGCTCAGGCTGCTGCTCTTGCTCGCCTCACACTTACTACCAGGGACTTATGGATCAAATTGGACGATTTTGAGAATAGGGCGAGAAGGAACAACTTGAGAATAGTAGGATTGCCTGAATCAGTCTCCACGGGACAGCTTATGGACTTATGTATGGTTACTATTCCTGCTCAACTGGGCCTTTCTACCCCATGCGTTGTGGAACGTGCACACCGCCTAGGCCAGCTCTCGGAACAGCGCAACAAACCCAGAGCGGTCATAGCTAAATACTTGAACTATGCGGATAAGCATGCTATCCTGCAGAAGTTCCGCTCCCAACGCACCCTTACTGTTGATGACATTAATTTTGCTTCTGTTTGCTGATTACTCTGCTGAAGTCATGAGACTGAGAAAAGAATTTTCACCGATCTGTGCCTCCCTCTTTAAGAACCATGTCAAGTTCACTTTGGCCTATCCGGCGATTTTGCACGTTACTCTTCCCAATGGCACTCGCCGCACTTTCAACTCACCCTCTGAAGCGGAACGATTCATCAACTACCCCGCAGACATGGATACCGCGCATGACCCCTTGATGAAGAGTCCCTCTGCTGGTCTGACTACCGGTCCCCAGGCCCCCACTGATACACAGCTGAGCCCCTCCAAACCACCATATAAGCGGAGTCACTCCACCACCCAGCGCCCGCGGTCTGAGCTCCGCTGAACTTATCCTTTTCTCCCTCCGAGCTCCCCGCCTGGATACTGGTAACATTAGAAAGTGTTTCCACTTATTGGTACTTTCGGCCACTGCTCTTGTTGTGCGGTCCTCAGTGGGATACTTGCCAATGAGACTGTGCCTGCACACTGTTGTGGTGTTTTATACTTAACATTCCTCTTTTATTTGTTTAATGTCGGGGGCTATTATCCCTATTCTTGAACCTGTTCATGTTATGTTGTTTTTAGTTTTGGGTATTAGCCCGCCTATTTCACCTGCACGATTGGTTCTCCCATTTTTGTCCTGCAGCTATCATGCTGCCCCTCTAAAACTTTGGGGTCCTCCCCCCCCTTCCTTCACCCCCCCCCCCCCCCCCCCCCGAGGAATATATCCAGCCTCTCCCAGGGGGTGAGTGCACCCGCTGGGAGCCTTGTACCTTAGATGCAACCCGTGTGGAAAAAGGTGAAGTGGGTTACGGCTACTTTTATGGTGGATACACCAAAATTGTTCTCTTGTAATACGTACTGTCTGGTTCTGTCCCCCTTTTCTTTTCTTTTCTTTTCTTTTTCCTGCTAGTGCTTTCCTTTTTTCTTTCCCCTCCTCTTGTACTTGGTTACCCTTGGGGGCTTCCTTACATATGCGCACTCCCTGGAATATTTCCGTCTATCTCAATGTTGATTTAATAGCCGTTTTGCCAACTATTACCACCCCTGCTGATCCCTATGGCTGACGCCTCTAAAGGGCGATTTACTGTAGTGTCATGGAATGTTAAGGGCCTACGATCACCTTCCAAACGCATGAAAGTCCTCCGTCATCTGAAACGGTTGAAGGCCGATGTGGCGCTCCTACAAGAGTCCCACCTGACCGACGGAGATCTTTCACGCCTTCGCAAACTTTGGGTTGGCGAAGTTCTGGGTTCCCCGGCCGCGGGTCGCAAGGCGGGGGTGGTTATTCTGCTCCATAAACATCTTCAGTATACCACTCGTAACGTTCGTATAGACTCGTGTGGTCGTATGATCACCTTACACCTTACCCTGGCTTCTAAGGACATTGCTATAACTAACGTATATGCGCCCAACTCCCCCGACTCGTCGTTTTTCAGGGAGCTGGGAGCCTGGATCTCCCAAGCGTCTGAAGCACTCCACCTGATAGGAGGGGACTTCAACTCGGTCATGTGTCCCTCTGAGGATAGGACTTACCGTGACTCCCGTATCCCGGCACCTTCGACCCAAACTGACAATGACACCACCCCCCTTGCCCGTACGTTAACATCACTAAATTTCACTGATATCTGGCGATTGTCCCATCCTACGGATCGTGAATTCACTTTCTATTCACCCCCCCCACAAGTCATTTTCGCGTCTTGATTATGTCTTTGCGTCCCCTGCTCTCCTGCCGTTAGTGAGCGATCCTGACATCAAAGACATGGCCATTTCTGATCATTGCCCTGTGACGGTTAGCCTGTTAAATGTGAAACCTCCCTCATCCTCGCCCATATGGCACTTCCCCTCCTATCTGGCCAATAACGAGGACTTCAAACAAATGCTACTCACTAGTTGGACCGAATATGCAGAAACAAATGGTGAACATATCACCACTCCGAATCTCTTCTGGGAGGCTGGTAAAGCCTTCCTCCGTGGAAGAATCATAGCTTATGTGACACAATATAAGAGACACTCAAAGCAACATTATATACAAGCCAGCGAAAAACTTCGCTCCATGCATCTTGAGCTCCTTCGTAATCGCACGCAGGCTAATGTCATGGCCTAGCAGTTAGCCAAAGAGAACTTTGACCTCTGGGTGGAAAGGCAGGAGCAGATTGCCTCCTCCTTTTTGACCATGCGCCTTCACAAACATGGCAATAAAGCGGGTAATTTTTTATCCCGGCTATGTGCAGGCTTTAAAAGGCCCACCCATATCCGTGCCCTGAAGCACCCCGACGGATCCATTGTTACCTCCTCTAAGATGATCAGCCAACTATTGACTGACTATTACTCCTCCCTATTTGCGGAAGACCCCATTGACCACTCAGTCGCTGACCAGTTACTCTCGAGGGTAAGTTTACCACAGTTGACCGGACCGCAATTAGACGCTATCAATACCCCTATCACCCTCGACGACATTAGGTCTACGATAAAATTAATGTCCCCTTCTAAAGCACCTGGCCCCGATGGCTATTCTGCCGAATTTTATAAACTTACCCGAGACTTTATACCCTCTACTCTATCCAAAGTGTTTACCGCCCTCTGGGACGGTGGGTCCTACCCCCCTACGGGTTCTCAGGCTCACATTAAGTTAATTCCCAAACCTGGCAAGGATCCCTTATGCCCAGGTTCATATAGACCCATTTCCCTTATAAATGTTGATGTTAAAATACTATCCAAAATTATAGCTTCGCGCCTAGCTACCATTCTCCCTACTCTCCTGCACCAGGCCCAATCAGGATTCACGACTGGCAGATCAGCGACTTTAAATATCTGCAAAGTGCTTCTGGCATTGGAAAGAGCAAAATTATGCCCAGAACAAGATTTAGCCATCATTTCCATTGACGCCGAAAAGGCTTTCGATAACATTAATTTTGCCTGGCTATTTAAAGTATTGCAAGCCTTTGGCTTTTCGGGTCCGGTTACGCACTTCCTATGTCAAATGTACGATGCCCCGACTGCCAGATTAGTTACTCCAGACTTTATTTCACCCACTATCCCTCTCACCAAAGGGACAAGACAAGGGTGTCCCTTGTCCCCTCTTTTGTTTAATCTAGCGATCGAACCCTTATCTAGACTTTTAAACTCCCCGGACGGTGTCAGCGGAATTGCGTTTGGGGGCCAGAACCTTCAATCTGTGCTTTTTGCAGACGACATTTTACTTTTTTCGTCCAATCCCCCGGCTGATTTTGATAAACTCCGTGACCTATTCACAGCATATCGCCTTTGCTCGGGATTTAGAATCAATTTTGGTAAAAGCGAGATCCTCTCCTTAAATTTGCGAAAAGCCATCTCCTGGCAATCATCTTCACCCTTTGCAATGGCACGACACCACATCACCTACCTGGGAGTGCGCATAGGTCGGGAGCCCTCTTCCCTTTATACCCTCAATTACCCACCCTTGATCTCTAAGATTGTGCAGGAGCTGGAGGCCTGGGCAGGCCTGCCGTTATCACTCTTTGGAAGATGTCATCTCTTCAAGATGGTCTCCTTTGCGAGGCTACTCTATCCGATGCAGACCATCCCACTCCTCCTTAAACACTCTGATGTGCAGAAGATACACAGAGCCCTGTCCACTTTTCTCTGGTCCAATAAGAAGCCACGCATTGCCCTTCAGAAACTATGTCTTCCGAAGCCTGAGGGGGGTGCAGGCCTGCCCAATCTCCGTTTCTATAATCTATCGTGCCTCTTGAGACAGGGCCTTGACTGGATAGCGGGTAAATCAAGATACTCCAATCACCACCTTGAGAAGGCGTTGGTACATCCCTACACGCTTTCTGCGATCCTTCATTCCAACGTTCACGCTTTACCAACTCATCTTAAATACAACATCCTTATTCGGGACACTGTGGTGGCTTGGAGGGAAGTTGGGAAGCTCTTGGGATTACCTACTAATATTTCCACTCATCTACCTATTCAAGGCACCCCATGTTTCCACCCTCTACCATTCACTCGGCTTTCGCCCACTGGGCGCAACGGGGTCTACTCAAAGTGGCCTCCTTATATGAGCCGGGGCGAGGAACACTCAAATCCTTCCAAACCTTGTCTCAGGAATTCTCACTACCTTCTCATCATGTGTTTCATCACCACCAACTGTTGAGCTACCTGAAGTCAATTGGAGGGTTACGCCCGGACTGCCTCCGTAAATCGCATCTGGAGGCTGTGCTTCAACAGGGTGATTACTCCATCTCTACCCTCTACTCCCACCTAATCAGCTACCAGGCGGACAAGTACCATGTTGCCCCCTTCAAGCAATAGGCCTCTATATATTTAATGATGTGAACCTACCGGAAAAAATCCTGCAAGGATACAGACTTGTTCACAAACTTGTTATCTCGGAGAAGTGGAGGGGAAACTCAATTTAAGATCACTCATAGAGCCTATTACCCATTCCGCACTAACACTGAAGATCCCTCGCAAGCCAAATGTCCATGGTGCTCCCTGGATCGCCCCACCCTACTACACCGTTTCTGGGATTGCTCCTCCATATCAGCATTTTGGAACTTAGTCTTGGACTATATCCAACATGTTACCGGGACACCTGTACCTAAAGACCCGCTGACCTGCCTGTTTAGCTGTGACCCTCCGCCCGTGTCACTAAACTCTCCAAGTCCGGTTACCCTTACCCATTGGACTCACCTATGCCTGCTGGCGGCTCGCAGAACTATTATGAATTGCTGGATTTCCACAACTCCACCGAGTCTAACGGGCGTTAAACATACCCTCCTCTCGCTGTTCCACATTGAACGACTTGATGTCATCTCGTCCCACTTTGTCTCCACTCTTCGCTTCTTTGCCAGATGGAGGGATTATATCGAACAATCCTTTAACTCGGAGATTAATTCTCTTGTTTCTCCCTTTCGCTATACAAGCTGGTACCTACACCGCGACATCGGAAATACCTTGGGGAAACTCAAGCTGACATCATCCCTCACCAACTCTTCTCCTTCACAGGACTCCGCTCTCTTATTGGCTCAACTACCACAGGACATGTTTGACCCGGTCTCTTCTGCACTGGAGGACATGCAACCCTCTACTCCCCCCTCTGCATCTCCATGACCCTTCCTGGACTCAGATTTCTGTTTGTACCAACATTAGTGTTCTTTTACTGTCCTACCTGTAGGGGTCTTATGTATAGATGATACTGTTTCTCTTCTTCACGTTTTTCTTGTTACCATACCGCAATCGGATTATGAGAAGGTCCTCGCCTCCCAGGGTACTGTTCCCCCATCTCCTCTTCTCCCCCTCTACCCACCTTCCCCCCCCCCCTCCCCCCTATCTCTTCTTTCTTTTCTCTTTTTCCCCTTCTTCTCATCTTCCTTTTTCATTTTCCTCTTTCTTAGAAGATTAAACTGCATGATATCATGGCCCTTCGGGTCGTTGGGGTGTAAGACTCCCCTTCTTCTGTGTTGTTCTATATTCTCTCGTAATATATGTCTTTCGCAAGATACTGTCTTACTGTTCGACTGATATGTATTGTATAAATTTTTCTTTTTTGCTCAATAAAAATATATAAAAAAATAAAAAAAAATAAAGACATTGAGTTTAAAGCTCAAGTTCTGAGGGACAGGGGCCTATTGGATTCAATAATCCCTATACTACTGAAAGCTAGAATCAACTTCCAACAAAGTTTATCCTAACACCTGGCTGGCCTATTTTGCATGGCACTAGACTAGGAATTGCTCTCAAAGTGCTTTGTAAGATGTCCCTGTCTTTCCTCCAGTCTGGTTTGAATCGGCCTTTGGCCTTAAATGCCATCAGGGGTTAAACCACAGCTCCAGTCATACTTTTCCAGAGAATGCTTGCCGCTCACTCTTTGAAGGCTTATGTGTGGGTAATGCTCACTTTGTTCCTCATGCATGCTCCCCAGTGGTGCTGTGGAATCTCAACTTGGCTTTGTCAGTTCTTCTGAAACCACCCTTCATCAGGGTTACCCCCCCCCCCCCCCCCCCATCTCAACTCTTCCTTCCTAGTTGCTATCCCCTCTGTGAATCATGTCTTGGAGAACTTTTCCCTTATCCTATAAAGAACCCTTCCTAGGGTCACAGGAGCCTATGGCAATTAAGGCCTTTTTTAATTTTCTGTTTTTCTCAAGGCAAGGTAGTCTTCTTCTTTTTTTACCCTAACAGGAGATTGTGCTTCCTTCCTAGTGTTCTGATCTAAAACATTTCCAAGGACATTTCTCTCCACTGTCTGGATGCGATCCATGCTGCGAGTCTATTTCTCTGGCCTCCTTTTTTTGATGTTCAGATTCTTTTTGGCATTCCGGAGGGTCAACCTAGGAAGCCTTTTTGCCTCTCTTTTTCAATATTGCTAGGCGGATTTGATGAGTTATTTGAGCCTATGGTCTGAAGATTAAGGTTCCTCCATATTATTTACCTTTTTACTGACGTAATATGTTGGCAACACACACATTACACACACTCTCAACTGCTGCATGTAAACTTCACAGGCCGACTGACTGTTTTCAGAGAAAAGTGATCCGACGGCTCTACAGTCTCTGATTATTTTTTATTTTTTTCCCCCCCTTTCACAGACCCCTGGAATGAGATCAGCATGGAGAGTATTGCCAGGTAAAAGGTAGCTAGACCAACATACTTGAATCAGTTTTTCAAGCCATTATGTGATGGCAAACCATTTTTGCGCGGGGTGGTGGGGGGGGGGGAGGAAGAGATACTATAGTTAAACCCAAGCACTCTTACCAATGGGCAGCAGGAGATTTGCCTCTGGAGCGCCAGAAACCACAACTGCACCAGCCGCCACCACCACCACCGTCTTCTCCGCCATGCTAGCACTGTGTGGTAGAGCTTAAATGTATTTATGTAGAGAGGAGGAAGCTGTTTGAACTATCTTCTGTATTCTCATTCCCAGTATTTGTCTGGGGAACTTCTTTATGGCCTCGTGCTCAAACAGGTGCATCATTTGCATTTGTTGTCTTTTTTTTTTTTTTTTTTTTTTACACTTTCAGAGGTATTCTTTTTGGTTGAGAAATCTCTTTAAAATATAGAAAATGGCGATTTTTTTATTTTTATTTTTTTAGCCCCATTGAACTCTGGGGGTGTTGGACATCTGCAAAGAAACCACTGCTTCCAAACACAGTAAGGTTCCTTCTCGTCACCATGCTGGCAGGAGACAGGCTTTTGTACTCTGACTATAGCTACTTTAAAAAAAAAAAAAAAAAAACGGTTAGACTTGAACAATTTTTTATTTTTGATTTTTTGATGTACCTAGCATATATTTAGCTTATTTATGTTTTTAATATGTTTATTTGTGCACAAATACATATGGAAAAAACAGAATGGTCAAAATGAGGCAAGGGGGGAGAATGGGGAGAGTCCCAAGCACTATGAAGAGAAACAAAAATAGGCATCCAAGAAAGATAACAAATATTGTGGCAGGGAAATCAGATGGGAGAATTTAGAGGAATGTCAAAAGTGATTCCAGATCAAGCAGGTCAAGGTATACTCATCAGTGGTGTGTGGATTTTTTTTTTTTCTGTCTCCCAAGAGATCAGCCTTTCAAGATGACCAATCCACAAAGGACAGGGGTAGTGGTGTCACCAACTAAATCATAGTAGAGGTGATGTATTTTGTCCTAGAAAGCGGGCAAGTGCTCCAAATGTAAGTCGTGGTGCTTGAGGCCTTAACCACTTTAAGACCGGGTCTGTTTTTCAGACTCAATGTTTACAAGTTAACTTTTTATTTTATTTATTTTTTGCTAGAACATTACTTAGAACCCCGGAACATTATACTTTTTTTGCTAACGCCCTAGAGAATAAAATGACAGTTGTTGCAATACTTTGTCACACTGTATTTGCACATCGGTCTTACAAGCATACTTGTCGTTTTTTTTTTTTTTTTTTTTTTAAATATTGTGAAAGATAATGTTAGGCCAAGAGTAAACGTGTCACGCTTCAAAATTGCTCATGGAATGGTGACAAACTTTTATCCTTAAGAAATCTCCATTAAAAAAAATTCTACCAGTTGCATGTTTGCGTACAGAGGAGGTCTAGGGCTAGAATTATTGCTCTCACCCTACCGATGGCGGCAATACCTCACATGTGGTTTGAACACCGTTTTTTCATATTCGGGCGCTACTCGCGTATGCATTCGCTTCTGCACGCGAGCTCAGCTTTTTTTTTACTTTTACCTTTTTTGTTTTTACACTGTTCAACCACTTAAGCCCCGGACCCTAACAAAATTGACGTCCCCTTTTTTTTTTTTTTTTTTTTTCACCCACAAATAGAGTTTTCTTTTGGTGGTATTTTTTGGTCGTATTTAGACACCTCTGCGTGCAATTTTGAAACTTAACTTTTTGCTATAATATCCCCCAAAAATATATAAAAAAAAAAAAAAATTATTTTTCCCTCAGTTTAGGTCGATACCTATTTCTTCTACATATTTTTGGTAAAAAAAAAAAAAATCACAATAAGCGTTTATTGATTGTTTTCACAAAAGTTATAGCGTCTACAAAATAGGGGATAGATTTATGCCATTTTTATTAACATAAAATTGCATTGATTACTGTAAAAATGTCACTGGCAGTGAAGGGGCTCACACTAGGGGGCAGGGGATGGGTTAATGTGTATTCTATTTTGTGTTCTAACTGAAGGGAGTATGGGACTATGCAGGGAAACCTAAGGGATCACTGTTCATACTCCTGTATGGATAGATGATCTGACAGTTCCCTGCGCAGAGAACCGTAAACTGTGTGTTTTACACACACAGCTGCCGGTTCTCCGTGTGCCCTGAGCGATCACGGGAACCTGCATCGGGGAGGGGGCGATTTTTGCGCTGCTGAACCATGCTGCCTCAGTACAACTGTGCCAGCTGGTCGGCATGCGGTTAAAAAAAAAAAAATTGTCACTTTTCTTCCTATTACAAAGAATGTAAACATCCCTTGTAATAGAAAAAAGCATGACAGGACCTCTTAAATATGAGATCTGGGGTCAAAAAGACCTTGGATCTCATATTTAGACTTAAATGCAAAAAATAAAATTAATCTTTTCATTTTGAAAAAAAAATGACCACAAAAAAGTGCCTTTAACCACTTTAGCCCCTGACCAATTTTCAGCCTAAGGACCAGAGGTCTTTTTACAATTTCGCATTGCACTGCTTTAACTGGTAATTGCGCGGTCATGCAATGTTGTACCCAAACAAAATTTGCGTCCTTTTCTTCCCACAAATAGAGCTTTCTTTTGATGGTATTTGATTGCCTCTGCGATTTTTTTATTTATTTTTTGCGATTATAAATGGAAAAAGACCGACAGTTTTGAGAAAAAAATATATTTTCTACTTTTTGTTATAAGAAAAATCGAATAAACTCAATTTTAGTCATACATTTAGGGCAAAATTTATTCAGCCGCATGTCTTTAGTAAAAAAATGTCAATAAGCGTATATTTATTGGTTTGCGCAAAAGTTATAGCATCTACAAACTAGAGTACATTTTCTGGAACTTACACAGCTTTTAATTTATGACTGCCTATCTCATTTCTTGAGGTGCTAAAATGGCAGGGGCAGTACAACCCCCCAAATGACCCCATTTTGGAAAGTAGACACCCCAAGGAAATTGCTGAGGGGCATGTTGAGCCTATTGAATATTTTTTTATTTTTATTTTTTTGTCCCAAGTGATTGAATAATGACACAAAAAAAAAGTTTAAAAAAGTTGTCACTAAATGATATAGTGCTCACACATGCCATAGTTGTATGTGGAATTGCACCCCAAAATATATTCTGCTGCTTCTCCTGAGTACGGGGATACCACATATGTGGGACTTTTTGGGAGTCTAGCCGCGTACAGCACCCCGAAAACCAATCACTGCCTTCAGGATTTCTAAAGGTGCAAATTTTTGATTTCACTCCTCACTACCTATCGGTTTCGAAGGCCATAAAATGCCAAAATAGCACGACCCCATTTTGGAAAGTAGACACCCCAAGCTATTTACTGAGAGGCATGTTGAGTCCATGAAATATTTTATATTTTGCCACAAGTTGCAGGAATATTACATTTTTTTTTTTTTTTTTTTTGCACAAAGTTGTCACTAAATGATATATTGCTCACACATGCTATGGACATAAGTCAAATTACACCCCAAAATAAATTCTGCTGCTTCTCCCGAGTACGAGGATACCACATATGGGGGACTTTTTGGGAGCCTAGCCACGTACGGGACCCCGAAAACCAAGCACTGCCTTCCGGATTTAAATATAAAACACTACCAAAAAAACTGTTAGCGATCGCAGGGATCAGGCCTGACTCTGCGAACGCTGCAGTTATGCGTTTAGTGTTTTGTAAGTGACAGTGATCGATCGATACTGCACTTGGGTGGGCTGGGCGGAGGGGCAAAACGCAGGTGCTAGCAGGTATCTGGGCTGATCCTGCTAACAATGCGTTTTTTTTGAACCCTGAACTGCTGGGGACGCTAGTATAGATCTGATCAGATATTGATCTGTTCAGATTCTATACCACTACGGGAGGTTTATGCTTTGCGCGTGGGTGTTAGCGGTACTGGCACTAACCTAGCGCTGCCTGGGGCGACGCAGACCCTGACCCTAAAACCTAATTGATATCACCCGCCGGCTGATCAGGGGGTTAAACCTTTATTGGGTAATAAATGGTGGGTGCCCTGATGCTATAAAAAGCAAACTAACCAGAGTCACCTGTAACACTTATACGGTGATCACTGGTGAAAGGGTTAACTAGGGGCAATCAGGGGGTTCAAATTTTTATTGGGTAGTATATGGGGGTCCCTGGCGCTATATAAAAACCTGACGGTGAACCTAAAAAAAGAACTAGCTACCTAGCGACACTAATGCAGCGATCAGAAAAATGATCGCTTAGTGACACTGGCAAAAGGGGGTGTAAGGGTTAACTAGGGGCAATCAGGGGGTTAAAACCATTATTGGGTAGTATATCGGGGTACCTAGTGCTATAAAAACCTGGCGGTGAACCTAAAAAAAATAACTAGCTACTTAGCGGCACCAGTGACACTAATGCAGCGATCAGAAAAACTATCGCTTAGTGACACTGGCAAAAGGGGTTGTAAGGGTTAATTCTAAGGGCAATCGGGGTTAAACCTTTATTGGGGGGTGGTAGGGGGCTACCCTGGACCTAACACTAACTGCCCTGACAGTTTTTACTGTCACAGCTGACACTGAATGCAGTGATCAGTAAATAAATGATCACTGCAATCAGTGACAATGTGACTGGGAGGGGGCGGGGGGTGATCGTGGGGGGGGGGGGTTTGTGTGCCTACATATCAGTGTAGTGTTGGTGCACACTTACTTTCAGTCTTCTCCTCGTAGTCCGGTCAAAAAGACCGCCCCGAGGAGAATGACATCACTTTCTCCCTGCCTGTGTTTAGTATACACAGCGGGAGGAAGCTTCTCATTCGCCAGGAGCGATCGAGAGGGGATGGCCAGAAACCAACGGCCGTCCCCTCATCCCGGATCGCCCCTGAAGTGAAACAGACCGCCGCATCCAGCGGGAGGGGGTCCGATCGGACCCCCACCCGCTGGAAGGCAAGCACGTACATGTACGTGCTTGTGCTTGTACAAGCCATTGTGATGACGTACATTGGCATGCGGCGGTCCTTAACTGGTTAAGAAGTATGGGTGGAAGCGATGTTTTTACATCACTTCTGCCCTGCTATGGTACGGGGACAGGTGGGACCATCTTCCACCTCTTATCCATACCTGACAGGAGAACAGACACGATCGCCTCTGCTGCTGCCGACGGCTCTGGTAAGCGGCGGAGGGCACTGGATCACGGCGGGAGTGGGGGAGCCACTCTCCCGCCACCAATGAAAATGATCTTGCGGCGAATCTGGCGCCGAGACCACTTTTATCTTGTAGCTGACCGAACACGGGGATACTGGGGTTATGGCAGCTAGCTGCTGCCATCACAATGATATCCGCCCCCAAAGTAGGGACGTACATCGGCGTGAGGTGGTCAGCAAGTGATTAAAACATCTCCAGCAGGTATTTGGAATGGACAGGTCTTTTTTATGTAAAGTAGTAGGGCAGCGATACCACCTGGCGAGGATCTTATAATTGTGCTCTAGAAGATGTGGATGTCCTATAAGTAAATAAATGTTAATACTTGGGATATTAAGTTCCTGTTCCCATTTAACAATGAACGGTGGGCCATGTGGTAGGGCGGTCTTCAGCAAAACTTTGATATATAAGAGATAAGGGGTGAAACGGCCTGTCGGACTGAGTTGGCAAGCTTTTGAAATCCAGTAAGTGGTCTGGTTTGAGCTGTTGTAGGTATATTCTTGGCAAGGTAACAGCAGAGTTGAGAATTATTTCATCCAAGCCCTGGCCTGGTTATGACCAGACCCTAGCAGTTGTGACACTGGGAACAATGTACCATTCTGCAGGATGTGACATAGTAGTGGTTTTGTCTTCCTTATTCCAAATAAGAAAGCGAGATTGATGGAGTAGGAGGAAATGCAAGAGTCCTGAGCATGGAGAGAAGAAACCACCAGGAGGGCTAAGACATGTGGTTTGTCTTTTGGGTCGGTCCATAGTAGGGACATGATGTCAGGAGTTGGACCTCCCTTTCTTTTTCTTTTTGTTTGTTTTTTAACCACTTCAATACAGGGCACTTTCACCCCCTTCCTTCCCAGCCCAATTTTCAGCTTTCAGCGCTCTAGCGCTTTCAGTGACAATTGCGCAGTCATGCTACACTGTACCCAAATGAAGTTTTTATAATTTTGTTCGCACAAATAGAGCTTTATTTTGGTGGTATTTATTCATGACTCCGTTTTTTATTTTTTGCGATATAAGCGCAAAAAAAGCGGAAATCTGGAAAAAAAAACAATATTTTCTTTTTTCTATTTTAAAAGAAATCCAATAAAATCACATTTTGTCATAAATTTAAGCCAAAATGTATTCTGCTACATGTTTTTGGTAAAAAAAATTCCGTTAAGTGTATAATAATTGGTTTGTGTGATCACGGACATATGTACGCAAATGATCATGTACATATGTGTGCAGGTGATCACGTACATATGTGTGCAGATAATCATTGGGACATGTGATTTTAGTGGGACATATGTGGGGGACATGTTTTTATTATTAGGGACATGTGTTTTTATTATTTGGGGACATGGGGACATGTGTGGGGACATTGTGTTTATACTGTGTAGTGTGTTTACTGTGTGGTGATTTGTGTGTACACTAGACTAGTGACCAGTGAGTAAAAAGCTGTAAAAAACGGCTCATACTCACTGATCATCAGCCGGCTGCAGTGATCTGCTCTCCTCTCCTCAGCGATGACTTCTGTGTGAGGAGAGGAGGAGCCGATTGCCTAGCAACCGGCTGTTTGTTTACATCACATGACGGCCGTGATTGGACACGGCCGTCATGTGATCAGGAGGGCCAATCACAGAGCCCTCCTGCCGATCTGAGATGCGCCGTGTCCGGGTGACACGGGTGCATTGGGGCTGCGCGGGCGCGATCCCGCTCCTCCTGATGGATGTTCCTGAACGTCCTATCAGGAGTAGACGGCTCCCACCCGGCCGTATATGTGCATTGGCCGGGTGGGAAGTGGTTAAAGAACTATCCATAATTTTGAGTCCCAGCTATGGTACCAATCAAGGATTCTGAGAAGGCAAGAAACTTGATGGTAAAGCCACCCCACCTCTTGATTTAGACAGTGGAGCGATGAATCCTGGGTTTTTTTGTGATATAATTACGTATAAGTGTGTTAACACAAGTAAAGAACACAGAGTGGGAAGCTATTGGAACCGTTTGAAAAGTGTGTATATAGCAATTTTTGGCAGTATGTCCCTTTTTAATAACATTCTAACACCAAACCAATATTCAGCGGATTTAAACTGAGACTTAATTTTCTTATGAAGCTACAAATATTTAATAAATGCTATGTCAAGAATACTTTATGTAACTTATGTATCCTATATTTCAGCATTTTCTTTTGTGTGTGTGTGTGTTGCAGGTTTTCTCCATAGTGGTCTTTGGTTGCATAGTTAATGAAGGATATATTAATCTTTCAACTGAGGAGGAGGAGCATTGCATTTTCAATCGAAACCGAAGTGCCTGCACTTATGGAGTGTCCGTAGGGGTGCTGGCGTTCCTTACCTGCACTCTGTATCTGGCAGTTGATGTTCACTTTCCACAAATAAGCAGTGTCAAAGACCGAAAGAAAACCGTGATATCTGATATTGCTGTGTCTGGTGAGCATAAAATCTCTTGGCTATAAAATGTAGTAGTTATTGTTATTGTTATTATTATTATTATTATTATTATTATTTTTATTTTCCTCCTTCTCCTTCTTCCACAATAAGGCAATAAGTAGTTGCTGGTGCTTCTCCAGGCTAAGGTGTAGAGCCCCACTGGCACTCAGAATGTTAGGGATGCCAGCGTAAGAATAAGTCATCCAGAGATCAATGAACATTTTAGCTTGAAACTGCTGCTCACCATAACCGATCCTAGTATGGATGTATACATGTGAAAGCCTCTGTCCAATCAGATTGGATGCTGGCAGCTGTTGGGACACACATGTCCGCTGACATCCACCGCTCCATAGAAAGCTATGGATGGTCTGATCAGGTCTGCCCGAAACACTGACGGACCTGATCAGACAGCTCATGTGAAATGAGCCTGAGAGTGCAGTAACAGAATTTATACAGCAGCAGTGAAGAGTGTCACATGTGCATGTGATTGCAGTGAGAAATAAAGGGAAGCTGCCTCTAAAGTGAATGAGGAAAAAAATCGAGATGAAAAGTAAGGCTGCCCATACTCTATACAATTTACTTGTACAATTTTTTTTCCTTTAGATTTACCAAAACCAAATAATAAGGTCAAATCTAAATGCTTTCAATTTGTATGCAGTCCCTAACACTACCTGTTCAATTTCTTTTAGATTTACCTTGTACTAATAAAATTGTATAATGTATGGCCAGCCTAAGGGACTAAGTGAGAAAAATGTTTTATAAGAAATATTTTAAAATGAAGAGAAGAGTGTGAAGGACTGCATGAGTGAAAGGTATGAATAAACAATGAGTGTATGAGTGAAAAATGGATGTGTTTTAAAAAAATAAAAAGGGGAAAAAATTGGGGAAAAAAAGAGAGATCTTCCATTTATGCCATATAAAATCATCTAAAAAAATCTACAAAATTATTATCCCATTCAAGTTTTTTTATTTTTTTTTATTTTTTTTATTGCTGTCTCTATTGGAGAGATTTACCCTTGTTGTCCTGGTGCCAGCTGTCACCAGAATAGAAAATAATGTAAAATACAAAAAAAAGTTTCACCTCACCTCTTGATCTGATTATAATCTCCCAATGGGAACACCTGTTCTCTCAAAAGCGATTTATTCTCCTTCTTCTTCTTCTTCTTGGGCAGCAAGTGAATGGAAATCTCCATAATGAGACACAGGCAGCAAAAACAAAAAAAATCTGACGGTGGGTTTTATCCCTTTCTTACTTCATTCTAACTAGAAAAAGTTGACTATACATAGTCACTTTAACCACTTCAGCCCCAGACCATTTTGCTAGCCAAAGACCAGACCACTTTTTGCAATTCGGCACTGCGTCGCTTTAACTGACAATTGCGTGGTCATGCAACGTGGCTCCCTAACAAAATTGACGTCTTTTTTTTTTTTTTTTTTTTTTCCACAAATGGAGCTTTCTTTTAGTGGTATTTTGATCACCTCCTGCGGTTTTTATTTTTTGTGCTATAAACAAAAATAGAGCGGCAATTTTGAAAAAACACATTATTTTTTACTTTTTTGTTATAATAAATATCCCCCAAAAATATCTAAAAAAAAATAAAAATAAAAAAAATGTTCCCTCCAGTTTAGGCCGATACGTATTCTTCTACATATTTTTGGTAAACAAAATCGCAATAAGCGATTGATTGGTTTCCGCAAAAGTTATAGCGTTTACAAAATAAGGGATAGTTTTATGGCATTTTTTATTAATTTTTTTATTTTTTTTACTAGTAATGGCGATCAGCGATTTTTATTGTGACTGCGACATTACGGTGGACACATTGGACATTTTTCACACATTTTTGGGACCATTGTCATTTATGCAGCAATCACTGCTATACAAATGCAGTGATTCCAGTGTAAATGACACTGGCAGTGAAGACGTTAACCAGTGGGTGGCAGTATAGGGGTTAAGTGTTTCTAGGGGTGTGTTACTAACTGTTGGGGGCTGGGCTTTAATTTAGTGAACACTGATCTCTGCTCCAATCACATGGAGCAGAGATCAGCGTCACTTGTTGCTAGGCAGAATGGGGAGATGCTGTTTACAACGGCATCTCCCAGTTCAGCCGCCCCGTGAGACGATCGCAGGTATGCGATACTCGCGATGGCAGGGTGGCATTTAAGATTGGACATACCTGTACGCCAATATGCCTGCCCGTGCCATTCTGCCGACATACATTGGCGTGCCCTGGTTGGGAAGTGGTTAGGGCTGGTTTCACACGGGCGTTGCATTTTATTTTTAGTTAAGTTCAGTCAAAAAAAAAAAATGGATCTAAAACAGATAGGGATGTCAATTTTGACATCTGTCTGTCTTTTTTGTAAAAAAAAAAAAAAAAAAGTTACTTAACTGAACTTTAAACACTGTATATAGCTGTTTGCTAAGGAGGAGGCCGGGAAACTGGCCACCATGTCCTTAACAACCGATGAGTCATCAGCTGTCAGCGGGTTTATTGGCATATAATGTGGGGGCCTCCAGATCCTGGGCACCCCCCCCCCCCCTTATGAATGGGTATTGGATAATCGTACCCCTACCTATTCACCAAAAAAGACACAAAAAGGAAAAAAAATGGAGTCGGATTTTGATAAGTCCTTTTAATAATAGCTTTGAGCTGTTTTTTTTTTTTTTTTTTTTAAGCAGTTACCCACTTAAAAAATAAAAAAAAGCTGCTGTTCTGTGGCGGTCTTCCTCTGTTGTGTTGTCGCTCACTGGCTGGCATCTGTTATATAGCCATGGGGTGTGGCTATCTGATGAAGTCACCCAGAAAGCCTGCCCTTGACGCCACAGAACAGGGGGCTCCCCAAGTGATGTCATCTGACCACGGCCCATGTCTATATAACCGATGTAAAAAAAAAAAAAAAAAAAAAAACAGCGGACTGGTATGGTTCAGGAGGGGGGTGCTCGCTCGTTCCCTCCCTTTCCTGACCTGCCGGGCTGCATGCTCGGATAAGGGTCTGGTATGTATTTTTTCCCCAAATGCCTTTTCCGCTGGTGGGGAGACATTGCTGGGAACCAGGGCTGATCAACTGGGGAGGTTGAAGCCGGTTTTTACTATGGGGAGAAGCTATCCCTCTTCCCTTTTTTTATTTATTTATTTATTTATTTTTTTGGGGGGGGGGCCCACTCTTTCTGTCCAGGAGGGTGTCATCAGAGTTCCTCCCCTCCTCCCCGCGTTGTGTGGCCAGTGAGGGAGCTCGAGGCTCGACCAGAGGGTGTAGTGACATCAGGTCCGGTGGGGGCGTGCATTTCTGCCGGTTTATGATGGAGGGCCTGGCTCTGGCTGGTGTGGAACAGAGGCAGCCCGGACTACTCCTGGTAATTCCAGCACCAGCCACTAAGGTGGGAGGAACCCTGGGGTTGGTATTCCCGTTCCCTTTTACCTGATAGCTCCACGGGTGTAGACCCTTTGGTGGTGGAGGGGTTGGGAGGTGGTACTGAGACCTTGGTGGTGTTTGGTCCTAGGGTCGCTCCTGGTGACACTCTGCTTGGGAGTATGACCTTGCATTTGGTTTTAAAAGTGACCTGGAGGACTGCAATGCCCAGCATGCCCTCTGTGCGGTGAGCCTGAGGAAATGTAATCCCCAGCATGCCCCTTTTCTCAAGGTGTCTTTCAGGACAGCATCTGGGAAATAATGACTCCTCCTCCCCCCCCCCCCCTTTTATTGGAGACCTTCATCCCTCCCATCTCTTACCAGGGCTTTGGCAGCGGTAGGTTTGGGCTCCTCTTACCCCCTAGATCCTCTGGGAGAGTCGCAGAACATCCAGTGACCTGCTCCAGTGTCCTGGGAGCGATGGCTGTGCGCACACTGCCATCATTTTGCATTGGCCGAGAGGAATGCTCGGCCGTGCTGGAAGTGACACTTCCTATTAGCAGGTCACCGCCCAACGTCCTTTCCGGAAGCGGGTGCAGGGGAGAAAGCTGGGCCGAAGCTAGTGCCCATTTCCCCTTTCCTTATACAATCCACTTCTGATCTGGTGCAGAGGCACAATGGGAGTCCGGAAGCATCTACAGCGGTGGGCACAGGCACCAGCAAGGCTCAGGTAAGGGGCAGTGGATTAAAGAGGAAGTAAACCCTTATAGGTTTACTTCCCCTTTGATTCCCTGCAAAGGTAAAGCATAATGCATCGCATAGTAGCCCATTGTGCCACTTACCTGACACAGGAGCCAGCGAAGTCATCGCTGTCCCCTGTAGTCCAAAGCGTCCATCTTCTCGGTGGGTCTTGCTGCTCCGCCGCTGTCATTCGACGAAGCCGTGATGACGTTGCGCATGGGAGCCGCCACTCGTGGCATAGTGCACCTGCGCGCTGCTGTTTGCGGCGCATGCGCCGTAGACAGCGGCGCTTGTCTTTCTTTCGGCAAGTATCTCCTAAAGCGTGTAGGTTTAGGAGATATTTCTTAGACCTACAGGTAAGCCTTAATCTAGGCTTACCTGTAGGTCAAAGTGGTTTGTAAGGGTTTACAACCACTTAAGTCTGCCTCCATAAAGAAGGAACTATATGCCACAAGTCAGACATTCCATGACTCATTAGTTAGTCTGTCTGCTAGTCCAGCCCTCCACATCAGGGTCTTCCCAGGGTTCACTTCCTGTCCCGATGTCTTCTAATGACTAAACAATCCCTGCGTCTTCCAATGACTATTCGGAGGAGGAGGGTGAAGGGGCTCAAGTGGCCCTCCAAGTTTAAGCTATCCCTAGGTGAAGTAACTTGTACTCGGGTCTAAAGTGAGCCTAAATGTAGGACATTTCCAGTTCATCCTGTCATTTCGGACTCCTATAAAGCGAGAGTGGCAATTAGAATGTCGGCCTTAACAAATTCAGCAAGAGCCTTATGGCTGAAGACTTGGTCAGGTGATGCGGTGTCAAAGAGTAAACTTTGTGGGATTCCTTTTTCGAGTGACCTTCTCTTTTGGCCCTGATCTAGATATCATTCTAGAAAGGACAGCTGATGGGAAGAAGTCATTCCTGGTAAAGAAGAAGAAACCACCCCCAAAGTGCTATTTTTGGAAGCAGAGCAACAGGTCCCAGGGGAGAAGGAAGAATTGGTCCACACAAAAAGCTAAAGGCAAAGGCGGAATCCATTTTCATCCTCCTACGCAAGCCAAAAAAGCCCAATGACTTGACCTTGCGGGTGGGAAGAAGGCTGTAAGATTTTCTTCCGCAGCAGGGTGTAGCGATCCAAGTGCCACCAGAAGAGTGGCAACAGGGTTTTTATTCTCACGTTTTCTTGGTAAGAAAGCCAACAGGGAAATTCCGATTTATTCTCGATCTAAAACCTCTGAACAAATCCAAGTACAGAAAGTTCAAGTTCATTTAGAAATCTGCTGACGCCAGAATGTTACATGGGGTCAATAGATTAAAGGGATACATACTCCAGTCCCAGAAGTAAGATCAGGACATGCAGGTATCTCAGGTTGGCGGTAAACATGGAAGGCATGATTCATCATCTGCAGTTCAAGGCCTTGCCATTTGAGCTGTCCTCCTCACCTCGGATCTTTACCAAAGTGATGGCAGAAGCTCTAGCCCCTTTCGTCAAGAACCCGGTTGAAAGAAGCAGGGGCTTCGTTAGGAGAAAGCTGGGTTCAAACCGTTCGGATGTTTGGTTTACTTACCTCACCAGGTATTGCCACCCCTTCCTAGTCGAGCGCGGCTTCAGGTCGTGGGGGACTCCTATCTCGTCTACAGGGACGCAGCTGGCAAGCCGTTCGAAAGATTTCCCTGTACAACGACGGGCGACGTCATATCCGGCGGAAAACGAAGGCTTGCCCTCGAATACGATCGACTTCCGGTTCCGGGTCGTGGAGCTGATAGGAGGGCCAGGCACAAGCTGGAGATGAGTTTGGTACGCGCACAGGCAGCGTAAAACTCTGTAGTAAGCAGCCACCTGCAGTCAGCTCTGAAGCTGAGGCTCAACCAACAGACACTATCTCCAGCATTCCTAAGGTAAGAGCACCCTGGGGAGGGGTACTCTCTATCTAGGATCCCCCCACCCCAATGTATGGTATCAGGATGTTATTCTCAGGGTCCCAAAAGCAGAAGAGGGAAGGGGGTTTTATTCTCATGTCTTTGTTGTAAAAAAACCCGCAGGAAAGTTCAGATTGATTCTGAACTTAAAGCCCCTGAACGCTTCAGTGACATAGAAAAGATTCCGCATGGTGTCGATCTTTTCAGTAAGGGCTCTTCTACCCTGCAACTGTTTCATGGTATCTCTGGACCTAAGGGACGCGTATTTACACATCCCTATAGCGGAGGCCTCGCAGAAGTTTCTACGCCTTGCCATAGATTTAGGGGGAGAAGTAGTAATCTTTCAGTTTCAAGCCCTGCCATTCGGGCTATCCTCCTCTTCACCCCGCATGTTTACCAAGGTCCTGGCAGAAGCCATGGCCTTTCTTCGGCTCCAAGGGATATGTATAATAGCCTACCTGGGCGACCTGCTCTTATTTGCAGCATCCCCAATACAGTTGGTCAAGGATCTCGATCTAACCAAAAGGGTCCTTACAGACCTGGGGTGGCTTCTGAACTTGGAAAAGTCCAGCCTGATCCCCTCACAACAGATCTCCTATCTAGGTTTCCTGTTGGACTCAACACTGTTGAGAGTTTTTCTGCCAAGAGAGAAGGTGCAAAAGCTGGACAGAGCGGTGGCCTCTCTTCAGAGCAACCAGCTGTTTTCCATAAGATAAGGGTTCTGATGTCAGTATTGGGTCTCCTTACATCCACCCTCCCAGCAGTGCAGTGGGCAGGGCTACATTTTCGTCCCCTACAGACCTTCGTCCTAGGGGTGTGGGACCACAGTCAGGAGGCTCTAGACACCCTAGTACATATTCCACACCAAGTAAAGAGATCCCTCTGGTGGTGGAGGAAAGTGACGAACCTGTCGCAAGGGCGTCTGTGGCTCATCCCGGTTTCTCGGGTAGTTGCCACAGATGCAAGTGGAAAAAGCTGGGGGGCACATTTGGGTTCCCTTCTAGCCCAGGGCACTTGGGAGGACGGCGAGTTGGCTCGATCGTCCAACTGGAAAGAATTAAGGGCAGTGGGACTAGTCCTCAGATTCTTCAAAAAAGAGCTCTGGGTCACCACATTCAGGTGCGGTCGGACAACTCCTCCGCAGTGGCCTATTTAAACAAGCAGGGTGGCACGAGAAGCGGAACCCTGTTGTCTCTTTAGCGACAGAGATCCTGAGCTGGGCCGCAACCTACACCCTTTTGCTCTCAGCAGTTTTCCTGAGAGGAGAGAAAGGTGGTAGCAGACTTTCTCAGCCGAAAGAGGCTGAGGGAGGGCGACTGGGTTCTCAACCAGGAGGTTTTCAATCTCATAATAAAGAGATGGGGGGCCTCCAGAGGTTGACCTTTTCACATCCAGAAACAATGCAAAAACCCCCTGTTTTTTCTCCCTAAGAAGGGGAGAGGGAGCCTTAGGTGTTTGAACCAGAATTGGCACTTCAGAACTTGCTATGCCTTCCCACCTCCAGCATTGTTGCCAGCAGTTCTGAGAAAGTTTCAAATGGAAAACACATCTCTGATTCTGGTGGCACCGCATTGGCCCAAAAGAGCATGGTTCTCAATACTGAAGCAGTTGGCGGTAGAACCTCCCCTACTCTTGCCCCCTCGGGATGATCTCCTCTCTCAGGGGCCAGTCCTCTGCCCACGAGTACGCCAGTGGAAGTTAGCGCCCTGGCTACTGAGGAGGGTTTATTAAAATCTAAAGGATTTTCAGAGAGGCTAGTTTCTACCCTCCTGGACAGTAGGAAAAAGGAAACTCGCCAGATCTATGAAAAGGTCTGGTTACGTTTCAACAAGTGGTGCGCAGAGAGCTCTTTCACAGTACGGAGCTCCTCCGCAGTTTTGGAATTTTTACAATGTGGGGCAGATAAAAGGCTTATCCATTAGTACCCTTAGGGGTCAAGTGTCAGCCCTCAGTGTTTATTTGGAAGATCATTTGGCTGCCAACCCGTGGGTAGTCAGGTTCTTTAGGGCCCTGTCCAGACAGAGACCGGTCCAGGGTCTGTCCTTTCCCAGATGGGATTTATCCTTAGTTTTACAAAGCTTAACTGGACCCCCCTTTGAGCCTTTAAAATAGTGTTTTCTGAGAGAACTTACTCTGAAGACAGTGTTTCTGGTAGCAGTGACAACTGCCAGGAGGGTCAGTGAGATGGAGGCCTTATCAGTCAGGGCTCCCTTTTGCGTTATTTTTCCGGGCCGGACAGTTTTAAGGACCGATCCGGCCTTTTTGCAGAAAGTGGCATCCGGCTTTCATAGAAGCCAGGAAATTGTTTTGCCCTCTTTTTGTCCCAACCCCTCTGGCGAGAAGGAACTAAGATTTCATTATTTGGATGTTAGGAGAGTTAGCCTACACTATTTAGAACTGACCAAGACATTCAGAAGGTCAGACTCCTTATTTGTTTTGTTTTCTGGGGCCAGAAAGGGTTGTAAGGCGTCTCGACGCACTATTGCGAGATGGCTCAGAGTAGCCATCGAGCAGGCTTATTCAGTTGCAGGGAAAGAAATCCCAGTGGGTATTAAAGCACACTCTACTAGAGCTATGGCAGCCTCCCAGGCAGAAAGAGCGGGAGCAACGCCAGAACAAATTTGCAGGGCAGCAACATGGTCCAGCTACTCCACTTTCGTAAAAAACACTACAGAGTGGATCTGGTGTCGGCAGGTGAGCAGGCCTTTGGGCGAAAGGTTTTGCAAGCTGTAGTCCCACCCTAACTGGTAAGTGCTCATTTATCCTCTCATAGTGGCTGTCCTGAAAGACGATTAGGGAAAATTAGAGTTACGCTTACCGGTAACGTCTTTTCCAGTAGTCTTTCAGGACAGCCCTAGTTCCCACCCGAAAATTGGGGGGAGTCTTACAAAAGACCAGAGCGCAGCAAGATAATGGTATTTGATAAATATGTTATTAATGTGCTCTTGTGTCTCCCCAGCTGGCCAGGGGGTAATCTCGATATAAACTGAGTTCGGCAGGGGAAGTAAGAATTTATGGGCTGGCGCAGTGTTTCCAGAGGAAGAGGAGGAGTCTATCTCTCATAGTGGCTGTCCTGAAAGACTACTGGAAAAGACGTTACCGGTAAGCGTAACTCTAATTTTACCACCAGAGTAAAGGGAAAAGGTTCAGTGCACTGTGTCGCTGCTGCAGACCAACCAGCCAATAATAAGGCAAGTTATGTCAGCATTAGGGGTACTGACCTCAACATTGCTGGCTAATTAGTGGGCAAGACTGCACCTCAGGTGTCTACAATTTTATTTATTTTTTTTTCTCTTGAGATCATTGGTTCACCGCTTAAGATACCTGGACACGGTGGTGATTCCAACTCGGGGGAAGAGGTCACTATGATGGTGGATGAGTCAGGAGATCCTATCATGGGGTCTAGATTGGGCCTTTCCAGTCAAAAGACTGACAACAGACGCCAGCTCTTGAGGATGGGGAGCCCACCTAGAGAAACTTCGCTCAAGGAAATTGGCCCAAGAAGGAGGCGACTAGGTCCTCAAATTGGAGAGAACTGAAGGTGATTGTTTTATCTCTAGTAGTATTCGCACACCATGTTCAAGTGTTAAAGGACAAAGCCACAGCCGCGGCTTATCTAAACGGACTGGGGCACAAGGAGCAGGTCCTTACAAATGCTGGCAACGGAAATACTTCTGTGGGCAGAGAAGCACTTGCTATCCCTGTGTGTGCAATCCACCTAAAGGGACACTGAACAGAGTAGCAGATTTCCTGAGCAGGTACCCCATTCAGGAAGCAAAGCTCTGAACCCATAGGTCTTCGCAATGATTGCCAGTATGTGGGGACAGCCAGGGGTGGACCTGTTTGCCTCAAAGGAGACTGCAGAGGTTCCTCAGTTCTTTTCTTTATACAATTGTGATGGATTGATAGGGACAGACGCTCTGGCGCATCCATGGAGATTTCACCTTTACTACGCTTTCCCCCTGTTCCAGTTAATCCCACTGGTATTGCGGAAGATCCAACGGGGAAAAGGTACCAGTCATCTTAATTACTCAGTTTTGGCCCAAAAGGGCCCGGTTCTCAACCAATCTGGGAATGGCGACCAGGCCTTGTTGGCATCTACCTCTCAGGCAGGATCTGCGAATCCGGGGTCCAGTAAATCATCCAGAAGTGGCCAGCCTGTCTCTCGCAGCCTGGTATCTGAGGAGCAGCTCCCAAAGAGCAAGGAGGTTTCTGACCGTCTGATTACAACATTACTATCAAGTAGGAAAAAGGTAACAAGGTCCATCTATATTAAAGTTTGGAAGGTCTAGGATTCATTGTGTGATTCATCTGCCCAAGACCCAAGGAGCCTTGTTTCCATCTTGGAGTTTTTGCAAGATGGGCTAGATAAGGGACTAGCAGTCAGTACCTTGAAAGTACAGGTTGCAGTGCTAGCGGTGTTCTTAGAAAAATCTGTGGCCTCTGAACCGCTGGTAGTCCAGTGTGTGGGTTTTTTTTATTTTTTTTATTGGAGCTCTCGCAAGATCAAAGCCAGCACTGGTTAAAATTTTTCCTAAGGAAGGAGTCCATTTGAACCTCTGGAAGAAGCGTCACTCACATGTCTCACTCTTAAAGCTGTGTTCCTAATCACCATTACTTCAGCATGCAGGATCAGTGAGCTACACGCTCTGTCAGGAACCTTACCTGTCAGTGTTTCCGGATAGTTATTTTTAGGACAGACCCAAAGTTCTTGCCAAAAGTAGCTTCAATACATAATCACTCACAAGACATTGTGCTCCCGCCCTTCTGTGCTAACCCATCGGGGGAGAAGGAGACCTTTTTTCATACGTTGGATGTCCAAAAGATTTTTTTACGCTATCTAGAAATTACAAAGGACTTTAGACATACAGACTCGTTATTTGCCCTTTTTTTCAGGCAACAAGAGAGGTTGCCAGGCTTCTAAAGGATCATTAGCCAGATGGCTGACATTATCCATCCTGGAAGCATACTCGCATACAGGGTTGTCTCCGCCAGATGAAATTCGTGCACACTCAACCAGAGTGCTTGCAGCCACTTGGGCAGAAATAGCTGTTGCCATCCCTGAACAAATTTGCAAGGCAATGTGATCAAGTTTCCGCACCTTTTGTGAGAAATTTCAGACTGGACCTCATCTGCCAGCGATCAGGCATTTGGCAGGAAGGTCCTGCAGGCTTTATGCAGCGTGTGCCTGGAGACAATGCAAGTGCTGGGCACCCACGATCGCTCAAGACAGAGTGAGAACCGCTTCTCTCGGGAGAGGAGATTGTGTGTTCATACGAATCTCCCTCTCTCCCTCTCTCCCTCTCTCCCTCTCTCCCTCGGCCTAAACTAAAGAGAATTTTTATTTTATTTTTTATTTTTTATTTTTTCTTCCAAAATTGTCGCTCATGTTTTGTTTTATAGCGCAAAAAATAAAACCTGCAGAGGTGATCAAATACCACCAAAAGAAAGCTGTATTTGTTGGGGAATAAAAGGATGTAAACTTTGTTTGGGTACAGTGTCACATGACTGCGCAATTGTCAGTTAAAGCGACGCAGTGCCATCTTGCAAAAAATGGCCTGGTCATTGAGCAGCCAAATCTTCTGGGGCTGAAGTGGTTGAGTATGCAGCGGCAGGCTTTCCAATCCCCTCCTTAGCAACCTGCTATATACAGTGTGTTTTAACTTTTTGCAATTGTGGTGTACAGAGGTAGAATGGGGATCTGCCAGTGTAAACCAGGCGGATCCCTGTTTTGCCAGATGACCCGTCAAAACTTCTGTTCCTAGCAATCTGTCATGTCCCTGGCAGCCCCCCACAGTTACAACACACCCAGTGAACACACTAAACCCCTTGATCTCCCCCTAGTGTTAACCCTTTCCCTGCCAGTGTCATTTATACATTGATCAGTGCATTTTTATAGCACTGATCATCCGCCAACGGATGGAGGAAAATTATGAAGTACATGTTTATATGTATAACTTCCTATTAAGGCTTGATTCATACCTAATGCATTTTAGTGCTATTTGCATTTTGCAGATTTGCACTACAGTCCATTTAACCCCCCTAGCGGTAATCCCGAGTCTGGCTCGGGTTGGGATTTTACTAACGGGAGCGGTAACCCCGAGCCAGGCTCGGGATCACATCGCTGGATGCAGGGGAAGACACAGGGAGAGTTACTTACCTTGTCCCCTGAATCCAGCGGTGTCCTCCACGCTGTGTGATCGAGCTGTCCTCCGCTCGATTCACAGTGCCAAATGCCGCTGAGCTCCGTTCCCTGCGACATTAAGGCGCACAGAAGCGGAGAACGGCGGCAAATTCAAAAAAGTAGAAGTACACAAAACACACAGTACTGTAATCTTACAGAGTACAGTACTGTATTAAAAAATACACACCCCCTTTGTCCCTAGTGGTCTGTGCAATGCCCTGCATGCACTTTTATATTATAAATACTGTTTGTTTTTTTGTTTTCTGCCTGAAATTTGGAGATTGTCCATAGCAACCAAAAAGTGTCCCTTTTTCAGTGTTTTAGGATTTGATTACATTATTGAATATTTTTTATTATTATTATATTATAAACTTTATCATACCCGGGATGTCTGCTAGACTCTGGTTTGAACAGATTTAAGAGAGTTATTCCTAAAAATTACAGGACTACAATATAAAATGCCAAATTTCCATGCAAAATAATTGTACTGCTTTCAGCACCTAAAACCAGACTGAATCATACCGCCAGGGAGGTTAACATGCTTTCCCATGGAACACGTTCTGTAGTGCAAGTCTGCAAAATGCAAAAAGCACTAAAAATGCATAGGTGTGAATCGGGCCTAAAGCCTAATCGAGGATCATCAGCACAAGGAACAGTACATACATTCAATGAGAAGTGTCCCCTGTTTCGGTGGCTGCTTGTCTTGTTGAAATCTGTAGTTTTTCAACAGCTGGAGGGCCACCAGTTTGAGACCCCTGCTTTAGAGGGATGTGTGGAGGTGTAAAATCATGACGTTCTTTGCCTTCCTGGACCAGTGTCACTTGCAACCTCCATTTCTTGTATGGGTGTCACGGAAGCTGAAAGCCAGGGAAAAGCCCAGTGGATCAGACTTAAAGCGTAACGTTAGTCATTTCTTTTTTTCACCTTTCCATCTATTAAATCTTCTGCCCTTGGTGTGTGTGTTTGTGTGTTTGTTTGTTTTACTTTTGGATGGTAAAACCTTTTTTCTTTTTCCTGCCAGTAAATGCCTTATACAGCCTGCTTCCTGTTTTTGTCTAGGGGAAAAAAGCCTAGGCTTATGACATCATGCTTCTTTCTTTCTCTTTCTTTTCTTTTCTTTTTTCTTTTCTTTTTTTTTTTTTCTTTTTCTTTCTCCCCCCCCCCCCCCCAATGAGTCATATCTGGCTAGTACAAAAATCTATCTACCGTATCGGTGTATAACACGCACCTCAAATTTTAGGAAGGAATTTTAAAGAAAAAAACTTTTAGGAGGGAAGTTTAAGGAAAAAAACTTGCATTTAAATGCCCATCAATGCAGCCTTGCATGTCATTTGCAGCCTTGTCAGTTTCTTTTGCAGGCTTTCCATTACCAATGCCGAGATACAGAGCTGATGTCCTGTGTATCTCTGCGGCGCTCGGTAGCTCTCGGCCGTTCTTGGCTAATTTTGGCTACTTTCGGCCGTTCTCGGTGGCTTTCCGAAAAGCTGCTGAGAATGGCCAAAAATAGACTAAAGCCGTCAAAATAGCCAAAAGCTGCTGAGAACAGCAGAAAAGGCAGAGAAGCTGACAATTGGCGGGGGATCAGCGTATAACACGCACCCACGATTTTCCCTTGATTTTAAGGGGGGGAAAAAGTGTGTGTTAGACGCCGATTAAATACGGTTTCTATCTATATATTATTGAAACTATAATGCAAAGTGGTTGGATGCTCTTCTAGTCTACTGTTAATATGGAAAAATCTCTAAGGATATGTATCTTAGGCTTTTCTTTGACCATGTAAAATATTTCGTTGTAAAACTGGGTATAATGCATAACTTGTTTAGAAGTAGCCGTTCATTCTTATGTTGCAAGTGAAAGTGTTGTCAACTCAAAACTGTTATCCTTGCTGTAGGTCTATGGTCCTTCTTCTGGTTTGTTGGTTTCTGCTTTTTAGCCAACCAGTGGCAGGTGTCCAAACAAGAGCACAATCCAATGAATGAAGGTGCAGATGCGGCACGTGCAGCCATTGCTTTCTCATTCTTCTCCATCTTCACCTGGGTGAGTAGTACTGTTAAATATGAAATTCCTGAATTTCCTTTGCTGCTGAATGAGCAGTGGATCTTTGCTTATATATTGTCAAAATTTTCATTGGGCTAGGGCGAGTTTAAAGCTTTCTTCAAGAAGTCAACCTTTTTAGATAATCATGCCGCTCCTTGTTTGAATAACTCATGAACATTACTATTGCTGTCATCGGTTACAGCATCTAGTAAAGGCAAGCCTAATGCAAACTAAAGGCCAGCTCTCGCGTTTCCTCAATCTTTACACATTTTTCTCTTTCGTTCATTGACAGACACAGCTCCATTAATCTTGACCGTAGGGTTATTACACCACCTTCAGGACAGGACTAGGCAGAACATGTAATACATGTGAACAACAGAAGTGTACAGTTCCGCCCAGGGGGGGCGGTCCCTCTGGCAATAACGCCCTCTGATCCCGTTCCTCTCTCCCTCTCCCTACGGCGCCTAATCTGGCTGAAATGCTGGTCTGTTGACCAGGCATCTAAAAAAGCTTAGACGGATTTGCCCTTGGTGAGCGGCTATTTGGAGCTTCGCTGGATGACATTAAGAATGTTACAGGTGGGAAGAGCACGTTGCTCCCCCAGCCCAAGAAGGGTAAGGAGCCACGCCGCAGGCAAGGGCCCTCCTTTTCCGCTCAAGAGGCTTTTTCATCCATCCGGGGCTTCAGGTAAGCGCTCCCAGTCCGACAGAACGACTGCAGAGGGACAAAAGCGTCCCTGGTCTCACAAGCCTGCGAGCAAAAGTACTACCGCATGAAGGTTTGCCCCCGCCCGACACACAGGTGGGGGGGTCGCCTTCGGGAGTTTGCAGCTCGGTGGGCCTACCAGCTGTCCAACCAATAGGTCTACGAACTGATTTCATCAGGCTGCAAAATAGAGTTCCTCTTTTGGCCACCAAGCAGATTTTTTTCTCCTTTTTATATTCACTGACCGACACAGCTCCTCTGTAACTAAATGGGTTGTATAGCCTGCCATTAGAAGAAACTAGGCAAAATTGTTACACAATACACAGAACTTTAATCCCGCCCCAGGGGGTGGGCCCCGTGCTATCAACCCTTCCCACTGCTCCTAGCAGCTTCAGCTTCAGTTTTTATTTTGCTTAGCACGGAGAATGACCTAGGAAACCCTGCGGGCCTCTTGGTCCATGTTTTTGCTGCAGGCTTGCCACTTTTTGCGAAAGATAGAAGATCACAGGATCTTTCATCAACTGCCGGCTTGGTGACAGGCTGGTTAATGATATCCTTGTAGTCTCCCCAGTCTGGCCATCGAGCGTGAGCAGACCGCAGCTAAGGCTCGACAGGCCACGACATGCCTCAGCTCCAGAGGTGGTCGGTGAGCTTCAATGCTCCGGGGTATACATATGACCGGGCTACTGATGTCTGGATCACAGTATACCGAGGCCAGCAGCCACCCTGTAACTGCGCAGGAGTGGGTCTGCGATGGAATGTCTCCCAGCTCTTCAGGACTGGCAAGTACGGCTCTCCCTGCTTCGGTGGGGTGAGCAGCTGGGCATTCCCTGGGGGGTCGATTCGGGGGCACCTCACCTCCCTATCACCCCTCCTTCCCCCCTCTGAGGTGTGTGTGTGTGTGTGTGTGTGTGTGTGTCGCTGTTTCTCACCTGTGGTGGTCTGTGCGGCTGGCGTTGGTCCTGGTCGAGGTCTGGGGGTCCCAAAACATGTTTATGGAGGTTGTTCTGATTGTTAGCAGGCAGCACGTTTTTATTTTTTTGCTCTGTCACTGCATGGCGCAGTTCCGACGGCCATCTTGGATTTGGGAAAGCTATAAATTCCCCTGCTGAGCTTCAGCAGCCATTTTCTTTAGGATTCCTATTGATTACATTGGCGGCCATTTTCTTAAAGCTTAAGCGCTTTTGTTCACCGCTGGCCTCTTGTGGCAGCATTACATGTGCTTTCTCTTGCTGCTTCCTGTATCCACTGTGTGTGTGTGTGTGTGTGTGTGTGTGTGTGTGTGTGTGTGTGTGTGTGTGTGTGCAGGACACTGGATGGCTCTTTGCTGAACGCTGAAGCTGCTCTGCAGATCGTTGCACCGCTGGTGGTAGCTGCTGCTGCTGACAGTTCTCCTCTCTTCAACTGGGAACCTCCCTAGGGACTACAGACACTGCTGTGGCTATCACAAAATGCCCCAGGGTGGTGAGTCTAGCGCTAAGTACCCCCCCAACCCCCCCCACGCGGCGGCAGCAGGAGGGTGAGACCTTCACTGTCCTAAGTCCCCTTGCAGGTGGCAGACAGGCTAGGGTCAGCATGGCTTCAGAAACTGGTGTTTCTTCCCCCGAAATCCAGGCTATAGCAACCGGGTCACCTGCAGTTAGCGTGGTGCGCATGGACACCCTGGCGGCGGTCCTCGACTCCTATGTTGCTAAGATAGAGGCGGCATGTGGCAGGAAAGGTGCACGTAAGAGGCCCCTGCCCCCTTCCATCCTCTGGGGAGAGCTCTGATGCAGACTCGGGCCCTGCTGTGGCTTGAGACCCCTGCTCTGACCTATCAGATGTGGCTGACCAGGACCGTTCGGATAGTGAGGATTATTCCCTGTCCGGGCGCGACAAGGCACTTGTTGGAGCACTTGTCACAGCTGTGCGTGATACCCTGAAGATTCAGGAGCCAGCGGATTCCTCTGCTGATGTACCGGTCCCTTTTGGGTCCTGCAAGCCAGCGTGTTCCTGTATTTGACTTATTTTGACAAATTCATCTACAGGGAATGGGGTCACCCGCAACGGACCTTTTTGGTCCCCAAAAACTTGGCGGTGTGTTACCCCTTTGAGGAAAGCCTTCTCAAAAAGTGGTCAGCTCCTCCGGTCGTGGACCCCCAGTATCTAGATTAAATAAAGTAAACACGATCCCGGTTGAGGGGACTCCTGCATTCAAGGATCCCACGGACAGGAAGGCCGAAGCAGTGGCTCATTCCTTGTTTACGGTTGTGGGGTCAGCCGTGCGACCTGTACTGGCATCCGCACTGGTGTCGCAGAATGCCTCCCCTGCGTGGAACTAGCAGACCAACTAGTGCATGGCCTTAAGTATGTTTGTGATGCGGCCCTGGATACTCTCCCTCTGCTATCCATGGCCTCCGTGTCAGCCGTGGTGCTGAGGCGCCTCATTTGGCTGAAATGCTGGTCTGCTGACCAGGCATCCAAGAAAGCCCTGACGGATCTTCCCTTCCTTGGTGAACGGCTCTTTGGAGCCTCGTTCGATGACATTATTAAAAATGCCACGGGTGGTAAGAGTACACTACTCCCACAGGCCAGGAAGGCTAAGGAGCCATACCGCAGGCAAGGGCCCTCCTTTTCTGCTCTCAAGCGGCTTTTTCGCCCGCCTGATGCTTTGGCAAAACGACCCCAGCCCGACAGGATGCCCATGGATGGTCAGAAGTGTCCCTAGAACCGCAAGCCTGCAAACAAAAGTGCTATCGCATGAAGGTTTGCCCCCACCCATGTCTCAGGTGGGGGGTCGTCTTCGGGAGTTTGCAGCCTGTTGGACCTCCCGGTTATCAGACCAATGGGTCTGCGATCTGATTTCCACAGGTTACAAGATAAAGTTTCTGTCTTGGCCGCCAAACAGATTCTTTCCCTCCAGCATACCCATGTCCCCAGTTCGCCGGGAGGCCCTGTTTGGGGCGGTGAGGGACTTGCTGAATCAGGAGGTGATTGTACCGGTTCCAGGATTGGAACGCTTCCAGGGGTTCTACTCTAATCTGTTTGTGGTTCCCAAGAAGGAAGGGGTACGTCCAATATTGGACCTAAAAGCCCTCAATCACTTTGTAAAAGTGCAGAGGTTCAGAATGGAATCAGTTCGCTCAGTAGTCGCTGCACTCCATTAAGGGGACTTCCTGTCGTGGACATTCAGGATGCCTACCTGCTCATACCCATATGCCTTCAGCATCAAAAGTTTCTGTGTTTGGCAGTCAGGGAAGCCCACTACCAGTTTGTGGCTCTTCCTTTTGGCCTGGCATCAGCCCCCCGAGTCTTTACCAAAGTACTGGCTCCAGTGTTGGCGTTTGTTGAGACAACGCGGGATCGCAATCGTGGGTTACCTAGACGATCTCCTCAGAGCTTCTTATGCCTTAGAATTAGAGGAAGATGTTGCGATCACCTTGCAGTCCCTGCAAGCATTTGGGTGGCTGTTGAACCTAAAGAAGTCGGTGGTGGTACCGACTCAGCGTCTGGAGTACCTGGGGTTACTATTTGGACTCCAGGGAAGCAAGGGTTTTTCTCCCCTCAGACAAATTGCTGACAATCGGATCTGCAGTCAAACTACTGATGAACCACAAGTAGTCGTCGCGCCACTTTTGCCTGCGGGTGCTGGGGCTCATGGTAGCCTCCTTCGAGGCAGTACCTTATGCCGAGTTCCACACCAGAGTCCTGCAGAAGGAGATCTTGACAAAATGGGACAATTCTCCATTTGTCCCTGGATCGGCAGATCCAGGTGAGCCAGCCAGTCAGGGACTGCCTGATCTGGTGGTTGAGGTCCCCGGTGATTCAGTCCGGAAAATCGTTCTTTACTCTGAAATGGACGGTGGTCACTACGGACACCAGTCTGTCCGGCTGGGGTGGAGTGATGGGGATTCAGTCGGCTCAGGGCCTCTGGTCGACAGAAGAATCCAAATTGCCGATCAATCTGCTCGAATTGAGAGCGATCAGGCTGTGCCTCCAGACGTGGTCGACGTGTCTTCAAGGGCGTCCGGCCAGGATACAATCAGACAACGCCACGGCTGTGGCATACGTAAATCACCAAGGGGGAACAAGAGGCTCAGCCGCTGCTTGGGAGGTCGCTCACATACTTCGGTGGGCAGAGCGACACGCTCTGGCCCTGTCTGCCATTTACATCCCGGGGTTGGAAAATTGGCAGGCGGACTATCTGAGTCGACAGATGCTGGACCCAGGAGAATGGTCATTGCATCCGGAGGTATTCAGGCTTCTTTGCCTGCGGCGGGGCACATCAGATGTGGATCTTCTGGCCTCTCGGCTCAATTGAAAGGTGCGGAGGTTCATGTCCAGTACAAGAGATCCTTGGGCGGATGCTTCAGATGTGTTGGTGGCTCCATGGGAGCAGTACCGGCTGATTTACGCCTTCCCTCCACTCAAACGGTTACCACGTCTGCTCCGCAGAGTGGAGGCCGAGGGGATTCCAGTAATACTGATTGTCCCAGATTGGCCTCGGCGTCTTTGGTATGCCGACCTAGTACGCCCGGTGGCGGATGCTCCTTGACAGTTGCCGGTGAGAGATCTTCTATCGCAAGGTCCGATGCTCCATCCTGCTTTACCATTGCTGGTTTTGACGGCATGGCCATTGAAAGCCAGGTACTTAGGAACTGAGGTCTGTCAGACTCGGTTATCTCCACGATGTTGAGGGCACGACAGTCTTCTTCTCGGGAGATGTATCGTCGTGCGTGGAAGGCTTATATCTCCAGGTGTGTGGGGATGGGGTGGTGTCCACGCACCTATTTGTTTTCCAGGATCCTGCTGTTCTTATGTGGAGTGGACAAGAAGCTGGTCTTGAGCACCATCAAGGGACAGATATCAGCCTTGGCTGTGTTTCCCCCCCCCCCAACGACCCCTGGTGTCTCGCTCATTAGTGAGCACCTTTTGTGCAAGGGATTCAACATGTCCCTCCGGTGCGACCACCCCTACCTGGGAACTGTACCTGGTGCTATTGGCACTTCAGTAGCCGCCGTTTGAGAATATCAGGGAAATCCTCTTGTTGACTCTTTTTTCAGAAAGTGGTCTACCTAGTGGCTATTACATCTGCCAGGAAGGTTTCTGAGCTTGCGGCCTTGTCTTGCAAGTCGCCCTATCTGGTTATCCACAAGAATAAGGTGGTGTTGCGTCCACAACCTTCTTTTCTGCCGAAGGCGGTTTCGGCCTTCCATCTCAATGAGGACATTGTGTTACCATCTCTGTGTCCTAAACCAACACACCCTATGGAGGTGGCTCTCCATTCCCTAGACGTGGTCCGGGCACTGAGGGTATACCTGTCTGCCCCGGCTCCCTTTCGGAAGTCAGACTCTGTTCATTTCGGTAGCTGGTCTGAAAAAAGGGCTGGCCATCTCATCAACCACCATCTCACGGTGGATCAGACATATCGTGGACCTGGCTTACGCCCTGATCCTGATCCTCAATTGGGATCTCTTGGGCTTTCCGACATGAAGCGTCTGTCTCCCAGGTGTGGGTTGGTCGTCCATTCACACTTTCACAAAGTTCTACAAAGTTGATGTAAGCGCATCTTCTGATGCCTGCTTTGGCTACAAAGTTTTTTGCAGGCGGCCGTGTAATGTTGCAATTTTACACTTTCTTTCTTGTTAGAGGAAGCTAATTTTTGATTGTCAATGCATTTTGATGCATATGTTGGCCGCAAGTTCTGATGCATTTGCTTCAGAGGGTGTCTCCTCCATTTGGGAGCACCTCAGGTTGAGGGTGAAGTTATGTTTGCTGTTCCCTCCCCTCGTTATGACACTGCTTGGGGACGTCCCTACGGTCAAGATTAATGGAGCTGTGTCCGTCAATGAACGAAAGTGAAAATAGGATTTTAGTACTCACCGTAAAATCCTTTTCTCTGAAGTTCATTGACTAACACAGCACCCACCCCTCCTATTAGTTTATGTTCTACTGCTTGTTGACGTACTGAGCTGCAAGAAGCAGGCTGAGGGGTTATTGCCAGAGGGACCCCCCCCCTGGGCGGAACTGTAAAGTTCTGTTTTTCACATGTTTTACATGTTCTGCCTAGTCCTCTCCTGAAGGTGGTGTAATAACCCTATGGTCAAGATTAATGGAGCTGTGTCTGTCAATGAACTTCAGACAAAAGGATTTTACGTTGAGTACAAAAATCCTATTTCCTCAGGCCCCCTTGTGCAGGAAGAGCTTAGTAGAGCTACTGTATATTTATGTCTTGTAATACCCTATGTACAGGAGATTGAAAAAAAAATGGAGGAAAGACAATGAGCACAAAGGTGTAGTTTTTGCAGTGACAACCAATAGAATTCTTTAACGTTTTACATAAATTTAAAACGTTAAACCTGATTTATTATTATATATTTTTTTATTTTATTTTTTGCCGTGAATCATCCTCCTAAGGATATTAGGATCTCTGTGCGGTTTAAGTCTAAGGGTATGTGCACTTGGACATATTCATTCAGTCATAAGTAGGAATAAAGACTGAAAGAAAGCTTAACTTAAAGTGGTTGTAAACCCTGACAAACCACTTTGACCTACAGGTAAGCCTAGATTAAGGCTTACCTGTAGGTCCAAGCAATATCTCCTAAACCTATATGGTTTAGGAGATATTTGCCCGAAAACGGGCACCGCTGTCTACGGCGCATGCGCCGTAGACAGCGCCGCGCAGCTGCACTGTCGGCTCCCGTGCGCATGCGCAGGAGTGACGTCATCGCGTCTTCGCCGAATGACCACGGCGGAGCTGCCAAACCCCACCAACAAGATGGATGCAGTGGACTACAGGGGACAGCGGCGACTTCGCTGGCTCCTGTGTCAGGTAAGTGACACATAATGGGCTACTATGCGATGCATAGTAGTCCATTATGCTTTGCCTTTGCAGGGAATGAAAGAGGAAGTAAACTCATCAGGGTTTACTTCCTCTTTAATTTTCAGCCTTCTTTCTAAAGTGTTTGTTTGTTTTGTTTTTTAAATTTTCCTTGAAAACAAGGGAATCCCTAGGGGTAGGTCTTTGAAGGCACTCAATGATAGTACAGTAAAATAATAACATTTTGATAGAATAATGATTAAAATATGCAATATACATGACCTAAACAACTAGAAATGCATCATAACAGCTATACAAGGCAAAACGGTATGATATCCTTTACCAGATGCGTTTTCAGAGCTGGTTTTCATCTCCTTCAGGGGTAATGGGGTATCGCTTGTCTACAAATGCAAATGCAGATATTCAGTCAAAGTTAATTTACATTGCAATACATTGATGAGGAATTCCTAATGGAGGTCGACCGAGACCCTAGAGAATAAAATAGCGGTTATTGCAATATTTTATGTCACATGGTATTTGCACAGCGGTCTTTCAAACGCAATTTTTTTAGAAAAAAATACTTTAATGAATAAAAAAAAAAACTAAGCGGTAAAGTTAGCCCCCCCCCCCCTTTTTTTTTTTTTTTTTATCTAAATGATGCATACAAGTGAACTGATTTGGAGGTTTGTTTTGTTTAATAAACGTTTAAATGTATTGCTTATTACTTAAGACTGTTTTCACACTGGAGTAGGCAGGCGTTTACAGTGAAACGCTGCTAGTTTTAGAGGCGCTTTACCGTCATTTTGGCGTTGCTATTCGGCCGCTAGCAGGGCGCTTATAACCCAGCAAGCGGCTGATGAAGGGATTAAATGCAACCATGTAGCGCTGCTGCCAAAGCGCTTTCCAGGCGCTTCTGCAGCGTTGCCCATTCATTTCAATGGGCAGGAGTGGTGGAGGAGTGGTATACACAGCTCCTAAGATTCTGCTCGCGGGACTTTTTTTTTTTTTTTTTTTAACATCCTGCCAGCGCATCACCTCAGTGTGAAAGTACACGGGCTGTCACACTGAGACTGCAGGGGAGACATTTTTCAGGCACTTTACAGGCGATATTTTTAACCCAAAGGTGCCTGAAAAATGGCCCAGTGTGAAAGAGGTCTGTTAGATTTTATGAGATGGGGGGGGGGGGGGGGGGGGAGATCGGCCTAAAAAATATGCATCGTATATCGGCCGTTGCAATTTCTAAATATCGGCATCAGCCAGAGAAAAACCCATATCAGTCGACTTCTAATTCCTAACTCACATTTATTTCTGTCATGTACATGGGTAGTATTGGGGGGGCATTAGTGATGGGTTAACCAAAGCACATAAACTCCAGTTAAGTATAGTAGCAAGTCCTAGTTGCAATTTCGGAACACCCAATAAGAGGATAATATGCGACCAGTCTAAACTACGTGGCATGTTCACCAATGCCAGGAGGCTGGCAGACAAGATGGGTGAACTAGAGATTCTGTTGTACAATGAGGATTTGGATTTTGTGGGAATTTCAGAGACCCGATACAACAGCTTTCTTGATTGGCTGGCAACCATTCAAGGGTATACCCTTTATTGCAAGGATAGAGAGGGTAAAAAAGGGGGATGGGGTATGCCTGTATATCAAGAATAATGTACAAGCGAATGTGAGAGATGACCTCCCTAAGGGAGCTAGGGAGGAGGTGGAATCCTTATGGGTAGAGCTCAAAAGGGATAAAGCTAAGGGGAAAATACTGGGAGTATGCTATAGGTCCCCTAACCTGAGGGAGAAAGGGGAGACAGATCTCCTATCACAGTTTTGGATTAGCAGCAAGATGGGCAGTGCTATCATAATGGGGGATGTTAATTATCTAGACATAGATTGGGTGGAGGGAACCACGCATTCATTTAAGGCTCGCCAGTTCCTAAAAGTTTTGCAGGACAATTTTTATGGGACAGATGGTAGACGCACCAACTAGAAATAAAGCGTTACTGGATATACTGATTACCAACAATACAGACCTTCTGCACGGATGTGGAAATACTGGCCAATTTAGGTAAGTGATCACAGGTCAATTGGCTTCAGTGTAAATCACACAAATAGGAAACCTAAGGGGAATGCTAAGACACTGAATTTCAAAAGAGCCAACTTCCCTAAACTACAAACCTTGCTAGAAGGCATAAATTGGGATAAAATCTTAGGAACAAAGAACAGGGAGGAGAGATGGGTTTGCTTTAAGAGCATATTAAATAATGGCATTAGCCAATGCATCCCATTGGGTAATACATTTAAAAGAACGAACAAAAGTCTTGGATAGCTTAACTCCAATGTAAAAATGCATATAAAAGCAAAGGAGAAGGCCTTCAAAAAAAATACAAGGTTGAGGAATTGTCAGCATTCAGACTTTATAAAGAATGCAACAAAACATGTAAGGGTGCAATAAGGAAGGCTAAGGTAGAGCATGAAAGGCACATAGCAGAGGAGAGCAAAAAAAATCCCAAGAAATTCTTTAAGGATGTAAACAGTAAAAAAAAAAAGGAGGACAGACAGAATTACCGGTACCAGGTGGCTTGCACTCGAGAGTACTTAGGAAACTCAGTCAAGTAATTGCCAGACCATTGTTCCTAATTTTTACTGACAGTCTACTGACTGGAATGGTACCAGCTGACTGGAGAAAAGCCAATGTAGCACCAATATTTTTAAAAAGGGCCCAAAATGCATCCCTGGGAATTATAGACCAGTTAGCTTAACATCAATAGTATGTAAACTCTTGGAGGGTATAAGGGACTATATACAAGATTTTAGTAATGAAAACGGTATCATTAGCGGTAATGAGCATGGATTTGTGAAGAATCGTTCTTGCCAAACCTATATTAACCTTCTATGAGGTGAGTTGCCATCTAGATAAAGGAAGGCCTGTAGACGTGGTGTATCTGGATTTTGCAAAAGCATTTGACACAGTTCCCCATGAACATTTACTGTACAAAATAGGCCCTTTGGCATGGACCATAGGGTGAGTACATGGATTGAAAACTGGCTACAAGGGTGAGTTCAGAGGGTGGTAATAAATGGGGAGTACTTGGAAGGGTCAGGGGTGGCTAGTGGGGTCCCCCATGGTTCTGTTCTGGGACCAGTCCTGTTTAATTTGTTCATAAATGACCTGGAGGATGGGATAAATAGTTCAATCTCTGTATTTGCAGACGATACTAATCTAAGCAGGGCAAATACCTTCTGAAGCCAGGCGGCTTCTCAATTGAGAACGCTGAGGCCAGACGGACAGAATCCTGGAATTGAAAACAAGATATAAGAATACGCCAATATAGGGTCGTTTGGTTGAACAGGAAGATGGCTGCATAATTCCGGAGCTCCCGCCTCTTTCAGCCTTTTCATCGCTCTGCACGAAGTTAATTTCACTCAAGACCACAACCTGATCATTGGAACACCTCCTGACACTCCTCAGCATCATGTTCCCGCTCCCCCCCGCGAACAACATGGGGTTTGAGCCAGAACATTCCTGAAATGTTCAGGACACAGAGGGGGAACATGGCGGCGTCCCGCCTCAGAGTACCTCACTGTCACTTTTGGGATCCCCACCCGAACCTCACAGGGCGGGCCCCTCTATGTTGAGTGATAATGACAGTCTCCCTCAACAGCACCTCAGTATACAGGACCTGAAAACTATTGCAGCTGACATAAAGGATACCCTGTCAGCTGCCATCTCATAGCGGAGACTGACAGGGTCCATGAGTTAGAAAGGGTCACGAAACAGCAGGGCATGGTCCTCTGCAGGACCACCGGGAAAGTAGATGCACATACCCTGCAACTAAGGGATCTCCAGAGGCATACGGAGGACCTTGACAATAGAGGTCGCTGCCATAACCTTAGAATCAGATGTCTGCCTGAAACGATAGGAGCGGACCAACTCTCCCCCTCAGTTACAAGCCTATTCAATGGGCTGCTAAACAGAGGGCCTCAATCTGTGATAGAGATGGAAAAGATCCACAGGGCCCTCGGGCCCAAGGGTAGAGATTTCGACACACAACTGCAAGAAGGGAGTCCCCGCAAGAAGACCCTAGGGAGACACAGGATACCAGATTCCGCAGTAGAAGATCACCATCCGACCCCAGACATCAGGCTGACCGCCAGGGCATGCATCGCGGATCCAGCCCTACAGATTCCCCCCGATACCGGAGAGCACGACAGGATTATTAGAAAATTCCTTAAGCCTTCTGCCTACTACATTATAAGTTGGCACAGTTAAAAACGTTTAAGTTCTCTTTTTCCGCAGCGCAGACTGTGTTCTTTCAGCTGGACCTCCAATGGCAGTCCGTGACCACATTAACCGGTATTAGCTGTTCTGTAGACCCTGTCATCAACTAGCTATACTACCTGAAATTCCAGCTGAATTAACATGATTGTGTTTATTACTACCCTGCTTAGATGATTTCAGACTCCGACAGAAGGCGACTATCTACGCATAGTTGCCTCAGACTGCACATCACCTTCTGTCCAGCGCCCTATACCAGAAGGGGCTCTTGCAGCGCTTTTATGCTCACAACTCCCCTTCACCCAGGAGACGCTCACCCTCCTTCTGGAAAGACTGAGATGCTGAAGTATACTTTGAAAAGCTTTAATATTGAAACGTGGGTAATGTATAATTTAAGTGCAAAATGGGGGGGCTCCACCCTAGACATGTATTAAATGAGCTTAACATCAGACTCAATGTCAGGGAGCTCAGATATGTCCTTGATTTAGGGATCTCTCCTGCCTTGGATGGTGCCGAATTTCGTGCAATCCAGGGCATGGGAGAATATGTGTACAAGAACCCATGATTGTTATACGGGACAGTTTTTGTATATGCCTGAGCAGTTTTTCATGATGGCACTACAGGATAGGCAGGTTGGAGATCACTCCAACTAACAGGCACTCAGAGGCCTTTTACCCTACCCTTCTAGGCTGGCCTTAGATGTTATGCTATATATTTGTCAGGAACCATGAAACAGACTGAGACAGAAGTACAATCACACTTGTTTATTAATAATAAAAATTAAAAGGTAAATAGAAAAAAGCGTAGTCAAGCATAGCCAGAGTCCAGTAGCCAGATCGGGTAGTCAGCCAGTCCAAAGTTCATAAACCAGATTGGGTATTTAGCCAGTCCAGAAGTCAGGGATCCAAGGAGAGCAACTGCAAGCCGGATAAGAAGCCAGGAGGGATGTCAGCAAGCCAGTCTTGAAACAGCAGGAGATGGTTCCTAGTGATGTGACCAAATGTGAAGGCAATGGAGAAATGAGCTGGAAGACTTTAGGCAGGTCAGACGAGCATCATCAGGAACAGCTGGTAAAGGTGGAGAGAGAAGAGAGCTGGAAATCAGCCGACAGCTGAGCGGCCAGCCCAGAGGACGAAGGGCTAAGCCAGCCCTGACAATATTGTGGAGAATAGACAACCCAGCACATGTCACTCAGTGGGGGAAGGGAGGGATGATGAAAGCATACTCTGTCTCACGGGCTCACCCAAGGGAGGGAGAAATATGTATATACCACACCCCCCTATCGGACATCTATAATACATGTCCAAAGAACTATCACCTAATCGGATTAAGGGACCTGTCTACACCATGACACGCGAGTTGGCAGCCCCCCTCTTATCAATAGGTGCTTACAGCATACCCTAAGTTGGACTATAGTACAAAATACATAATGACACATACAATACTCCATTTATAATCACTCGCAAACCTAGAAGGGACATGCAGCACTCAGGATGGGTTGATGAGTCATGGACCCCGGGTGGACTTTAAATATATACTAGTACAAGTTGCTTCTTTGAGGGGCAGGCTCAGGAGTTTAGTAATATACTGGTCTAATAAGACCCCTAGCTTAGCCTTAGACTTTTCCCTATATGGCACTGCATGGGCCGCATGGATACCGCTTGTCGCATGGGCACTTCATTCGCCCGATCCTCCTCTACCTTAACCTGCTGCTAGACATGGGTAGATGCTAGTTTACTCCATTACGACAGGCGGGTTGTAGAAAATACTGGTGTCCAAGTTCTATGTTTTATGGTATTTACCACCCCTTAGATAACTTAAATTACAATTGCAGAATACTGCCATTTTTAAGGTTGGAATGATATGTTCCTGATTTGCACATCCTTACGCAGGATGTCCCTTCTGACATACGTTTCATTTTTCATATGAACTGTGCTTTCTAATTTTGTTTGCATAAAGACACTGATACCGTTTACTTATGCCACACTCTACACTGATCATAACACTTGGGTCGCAGAAAACAGTAGAGACCCTGGTTTACAAACAAAACAAGGAGACAGGGATGTGTCTCCGTGCCATAACTGCATACCTGTGCCTCATACTTTGGAAAGTCATGCATAAATTCAATACTTCTTCAATGGATTACCTTTGTACTATCTCAGCAATATACCCATGCCCAATTGACATACCTCCACCTGACAGCACCAGATCACCCCACACTCTTGTAGACTCTTCTCTGTCAGGTCACTTTCAACCCCCACACATTAGGGTAATACAGTGTTGGCTTACAATTGAGTTGGCCCACACTGGTAGCTCACTGTAATTTTACCAGCCTGTCTCGTTGAAGGCTAGGTAGTCTCTTTCCCCCCCCCCCCCCCCCCCATACAGCCTCATTAGTAGGTCTAATATCTGGTTGACCCTTTCTATTTTTTACTCAACAGCCCCTAACTTGACACACCCGGATAAGGCTACATCCGCTTTACGGGTCAAATTGTGCTCGCTCAACATGCTTGGGCTTAACACCCCAGAAAAGAGATCTCAATTGCTCCAGACATTGCAGAAAGCCAAAGCACACATAGCCTTTGTACAAGAAATACACTTTCGATCGGACAATATCCCCAAACTGCACAATAACCATTTTCCGACAGTATACCATGCCTCTAATGAAGACTCAAAATCTAAGGGAGTCGGAGTCTCAATACTCATATCAAAACACTGTCACCTACACGTAACAGACGTCCAAAGAGATGTTAAGGGTAGATTAATTTTCCTCAAAGGGACATTACACAACAAACCCATCACACTTGCAAACCTGTATGCACCAAACATCAAGTACCCTTCTTCCGTTCAACCTTACAACAGCTCATTTCATTCTATTCAGGCATCTTAATTGTAGGCGGTGACTTCAATGTAGCTCTCACTCCAGCTCAAGATTCATCCACAGGCGCTTCCTCCATGACGTATAGAGCCCTAAGAGCAATTTAAAATCCAATTTAAAGAATTAACCTTGCATGATACATGGCGCACGCTTCACCCAAACGAATGGGACTTTACTTTCTGTTCCGCACCACATGACAAGTATTCCAGAATTTGTTTTTCCTTCCACAAAATGATCTTGCACTACTATCCACAGCTTCCATAGACCCTATGATACTTTCAGATCATAACCCCATTTCCATGGCACTGACCCTTCAGACGACACGCACGAGACCCACAATCTGGCGCCTTTACAATTCCTTACTGACCAACATCGAAACGATTAAGAAAATTACTGAACACACTGCAAATTACTTTAAAGAAAATGACACGTCAGACTCCACGCCCACCAATATTTGGGCTGCACACTAATGCGTACTCTGAGGAGAACTAATTTCCTTACTTGCCAAATGGAATAAATTCAGAAAAGCTTGCATCACTGAGTTAACCACATGAATTCAAACTCTGGAACGAGCTCACAAAAAGTCACTAGCTGCCAAAACCCTTGTAGACTTCATAAAGACCAGAGAAGAACTTTTGGAAGAGCTAGGCAAAACATTGAGACGCAAATATTTGCTAACACAGAAACTGTTCTATGTGTTTGGGAACAAATCTGGGAAACCAGAGCTCTACAGCATAAAAAAGGCAACAGATCCCTTGGGACATGCTCATGTTACCACAGAAGACATTGCAAACCAATTTGTTCAGTACTTCTCTAACCGCTACAACCTGCCTCCCCCCACACACCAATGATCGGACTGAGCTGATTAATGACTTCTTAAAACAATATACCGCAACACACATTACAGCTGAAGATTCTGCAGACTTGGACCACCCTATTAGGGCAGACGAAACCATATTTGCTCCAAAACAACTTAACTTAAAACTGGTAAAAGCCCAGGACCGGATGGACGAACAGTGAGCTACTATAAGGCTTTCTCTGACATACACCCTTCCCCCCCCCCGCTTCTTCTCCTCAAGCTAATAGAGATTCTTGAAGCCCACATTACACTCATACCCAAACCAGGCAAAGACGCCACAATGGTATCTAACTACCAACCCATATCCCTCTTAAGCGTGGACGTGAAACTTTACGCTAAAATTCTTGCCAACCGCATACATACTACCCCCTGCTGATCTCGCTGGACCAGGCAGGATCTATCCCTGGACAAGAAGCCAGGGATAACACCATAAAAGCTATTCACCTTCACCACTGGCTCACCACTAATGCCAAACAGGGCTTCTTCCTTTCCCTCAATTTGGAGAAGGCGTCATTGCAGGCTATGGGATTTCCTGCCCACTTTCTTTACTTAATAATGGCACTATACTCTATACTCTATTCCCACTGCCAGACTCCGTCAAAGGTGGCCTGTCGAACGCCTTCTTCATGTCAAAGGGCACGCACCAGGATGCTCCCTCTTTCCCCCCCCCTCATTTTTGTGCTCACTCTGGAACCCATGCTATGCAAGCTAAGAGCTAACCCTCATATTAAAGGCATTGACGTTCCAAACAAAAATTGTAAAATCACGGCATATGCGGATGATATTCTGCTCTTCCTCTCTGATCCCATAACCACCATCCCCAACCTGCTTAAAGATTTTACCCTCTTTTTAAATATATATCTAATTTACAAATTTTGCAAAATCAAAAGTCCTAACCATTTCTCTTCCTTCAACACTGGTTTCTCAATGTCAGGCCAATTTCCCGTTATGATGGGAACTACAAACCCTTACCTATCTAGGTATCTAAATCCCTTCAAAACTATACAACAAAACTATTTGGTGTTCTAGCGATAATAAAAATGAATGTCCTACCCAGAATCTTATATCTCTGACAGTCCCAATCAAAATTCCCTTATCTTTCTTTACAAATTACAAGCAAATCTGCAGAAATTTCATTTGGGCATCTAAATCTGAGACTTTGCTGGGATAAAATCCCAGTGCTGCCAAATTGAGTGGCGGCACAGTGGTGTAGTGGTTGGCACTCTCACCTAGCAGTAAGAAGGTCACTGGTTCAAATCCCAACCACGACACTACCTGCCTGGAGTTTGCATGTTCTCCTTGTGCCTGTGTGGGTTTCCTCCCGGGTACTCAGGTTTCCTCCCACAATCCAAAGACATGCAGGTAGGTTAATTGGCTTCTGTCCAAAATTGGCCCTAGTATATGAATGGGGACCTTGGATTGTGGGCTCCTTGAGGATAGGGACCGATGTGGGTGTAGCAATGTACAGGGATAGGGACAATTTGTAGACAATCACTCAGGTTGAACTGGATGGACTGGTGTCTTTATTCAACCTAACTATGAAAATGACCCTACCCAAGTCAAAAGGGGGCTAGGACTCCCTGAAATACATAAATATCAATGGTCATGTCACCTCACCAGGATAATCAATTGGCATATCCATAGATCTAATAAACATTGGTTAACACTTGGGGATTCCTTTACGCAAGTACCACTTTCCCACTTGCCCTGGATTGACTTCAAATCGATCCCCAAGGCAAACCTTACACACCCTCTTACAGGCCCCACGCCTTTTACTTTCAAAACGGCGTGTAACACATTGGCGCTGAACCCTTCCCCTTGGTCCAATGACCCCTTTTAGACCAAAATCCTGACTTCCTTCTTGGCTTCTCAAAGGGTAACGTGTTTCACCCATATGCCAAATCGCCACTTAGAGCACAACAAGTGTTTCAAAACAATGATATCATCACATACGCCACCCTATCCTCTTGACTCCCAGAACAAACCATTCCCTTCTACAATTCTTTACAAATTAGACACTTTTTAAACAACACCAAACCTCTTGTGCCGGCCCCAATACATGCTTCATCGCACATCTATACCATACTCTGCATATAAGAAATCCCTCACACTCCACCTTATTAATGCCGCAAAACAATGTATACCTGTCCTGTGGAAAAGTACCACTCCTCCCCAACATTACTGACTGGCTGCAACATGTGGAACGAATAGCAGACATGGAAAACCTAATCCATCAAGCTAGAGAGGACCCTACGAAATATCGAAAAAAATGGGCATGCTGGCTACACTACCGAGATTCTTTGGAGTTTCAGCAGCTACAACACGACGTATAACTTGCTCAAGTAGGGGAAACAAACAGTTATTCCATACTTATACATTCTCCAATGAATTTCCACCCATCGAACCTTACCCCCCCCCCCCCTTTTTTTTTTTTTTTTTTTTTTTTTTTTTTTTTTTGCTTCCTTTCTCTACCCTCATTTTACGTGCTATCCCCATGCATTCTACAGATTATACTCCTAATATTATACAAACCTTCATAGGCAGGACCGACTTAACGGTGTTATGTAACAATTACTCTCTGACTGCCCAAGATCGGAGGCTAACAAAAGCCTCATGTGAGAGGTGAGGGCCAGTTATGCCCATGAGTAAACCATTACTATGAACAGGAGTCATAGCAACTAAATCCACCCCCCCCCCCCCCCCCAACACTGTGTGATCCCGTAAGGGGTTTTTGGGATATGGTAATGCCCGCTTTGGTTTGCCAGATAATCTTGGGCAATCCCTCTGAGGATTACCCTCCTAAACTTCACGGCAGTGAAATGGAGTACACATTCAACTACACCTGCTACGTACGATACGAATATAGAATGCATTTCAAGTGTGTGCTGTATATGAAACGTGATCTTTATTGATGTCCCTACATTCAAATGTAAGACTGTTCATACCTGATGTAATGTTTAAAAATCTGTTTTTCTTGCTTGTATAACTTGAAAATTCAATAAACTTTTGAAAAAAATAAAATACACAGATATAGAGAAAAGGTAGGAAGACCATATATCGGAGTATGCTACAAGTTGAAAACCACAAGATGTACAATGCACACAGAACAGAATTGACTGGGTTCCAAAGGTATCAGACACTCTGTGCGACAGTGTTTTTGTTTTAATACAACATGGAATCTATACATGTACATGACTGGAATAAATGTGAGTTGGGAATTATTCACTGTAACAATGTATTCCGATGTAAATGAACTTTGACCGAATATCTATTTCCATTTTGTAAACAATTGATACCCTGTTAATCCCTGATGAAGGAGATGAAAACCAGCTCTGAAACATTACTAGTAAAGTATATCATACTGTTTTTCATGTATATCTGAAAACATGGAATAAACATTGCGTCAAATTCTCATTTTAAACATTTGGAATTTTTCCACCTAGATGAAAAGTAAAAATTGTATAATTGGGAATAGGCACCGCTAATATTTTTCAGTTTAGTTTTCCTTAACCATTGTTTGCGGTTAACTTATTCTTTTTAGTAAAATTTCAGGTTTCCAATGTAACGAAAAGAAAAGGGAAATGGACATAAATATCTCTATCTTATATCTATATCTCTAGCCCCAAACCTCCTCCCTTTTTTTTTTTTTTTTTCTCGGGCAGATTGAGTGTCTCAGCTTGCGCTGACAGTAATTGCCTAATCATTGAGAGACCAGTTTAAACAGGTGTGCAAGGTTATCCTGCTCAGCAGGCCCAGGATCTGTCAGCTTTGTTTGCAATAGTTGCTATGAGAGATTCTAGCCTTGCGCCCTTTGCTAAGCACCATGCAGAAGGTCCTGGCTAATCTTCCTTTTTGTGGTAAAACGGCTATTTGGGGATGTTGTGACTAATGCATCCAAAGAAATTCTAGTGGAAAAAGTACCCCTTTTGCCATTTAAGAAAAGGAGTAAATGTATTTTCATTTTAAAGCTCCTCCTTCTGTGCCAGGGGCATCGGCCTCCAGGCAGTCACGACTGCTTCCGCTGTCGGGTTCAAAAGATAACCCCAGGGACAAAAGAGGTCTTGGGGAGGAAACCTACAAGATACTGAAGCCTCCTTATGAGGAGGCACCCCCGCTCGCTCAATAGGGGGAATTCTTCTGTGGTTCTCAAGGATCTGGCAGGAAGAGTGTCAAGACAAATGGGGGACTTCCTCAATAGCTCCAAGGTACAAACTGGAGTTCCCGTCTCCTCGTTTTCTCAGGTCAAACGTTCCTAAGGATCCAGAGAAATTTTTTTTTTTTCTCTCAAGCAATGGACCGTCTTTTGCCAAAAAGTGATCATGGTGGTCCCCATGTAAGAGCAGAGGTTTGGTTAAATCCAAATGAGCATTCTGGAGCTCAAAAATGTAAATTCAATTCCTGATTATAACCACTCTTTTGAGTCATTGAGTCAATCCCATCAGTTACCTCCATCCTACAAGGAGGAGAACTTCTGGCGCCAAACGACGTCAAAGAGGCATACCTCCATATTTCCTCACTCACTAGTAATATCTACTTTTCAAGGTGGAAAAATCTTCATTTTCAGTGTGTAGCTCGGCTTTCTGGTCTAGCTACTGAACCTTGAGTTTTTACAAAGGTTCTGGCCCCTCTTCTAGCCAGATTAAGAGCCCAAGGTATAACTATTATGGTTTACCTGGACGATCTGTTCTTGATAGTCCAGTCGGTAGCCCGCTTAGACCAAAGTATGGTAACCACATTCAACTACCTGGAATATCTAGTTTGGATTCTCAACCTAGGAGAAATCTTCTCTAAATCCATGAAAAAGGCTAAAATACTTGGGTCTGATCATAGGTACACCCAGAAAATGGGGTATTCTTGCCCCAGGCAAAGATCAGCGCCATAAAGGAATTGATTTAGGTGGTCAAAGCAAGATGAATTCTTCTATTCAATTGTGCATGAGGTTGTTGAAAGATGGTGGCTTCATTCAAGGCCATTCCTTATGCTCAGTTTCATTCGAGACTGCTGCAAAACAGTATCCGGCTTGGTTCAAGCTCTAGATTCCCAATGTGTCTGATTCCAAAGCCTACGACCACATCACCCTGAAAGCGTCTGATCTCGGGTTAGTACCCCGGATGGACCACCTGGAAATGGCAGGTGCTGTAGGCTTGGTACGCCGGACCTTCAGTTTATGGTTAATATCCAAAAATCTGCAAAGGGAAAAATCCTTCCTTTTAGTTACCACGGAAGTGGCCCAGATCAGAAATGGCCTTGCCCATTATTATTCTAGAAATTCAGGTAGAGCAGTTTACGGTATTGTCCTGCCAGGATTCAATCCGACTACGCCACATCAATGGCCCAGAGAAAGGTGAATCGTATCCTAGCGGAATAGCAGAAAACAATGTACTTTGCCTATCGGCGGTCTTCATTATAGGAATAGAAAACTAGCAGGCGGACTACTTGAGTTGCCAGCAGTTGTTCCCGTCCCGAGAGAATGCTTCCCCCAAATTCCCCCCCCCCCCCCGATATCTTCCTGTCAATATGTCGAAGATGGGGGATCCCAGACATAGATCTGTTTATGTCCAGGTTCAACAAAGAAATCGACAACTTTGTGTCAAAAACAAAGGATCTGCTAGAATGTGGAACAGATGCCTTGCTATTCCCGTGGAATCAGTTCTCACAGATTTATGCATTCCCTCCTATTCTGCCTGCGTCCACAACTTCTTCGCAGGATCAAGCAGGAAGGAAGTCGCGATTCTTGTGGGGCCCAGGAAATCTTGGTATGCATAAATCGTAAAGATGACAGTAGGGGACCCATGGACCCAACTGTCACAGCCATACCTTAATTCGCAAGGTCCGTTATTCCATCCTACTTTACAAGCGCTGAATTTAACGGTTAGGCTATTGAGACCCACACTCTGAAGAAACGTGGGCTGTCAGGTTCAGTGGTTTCTATCTTGGGTAATGCAATGGAGCCAGCCTCCATAATTATATATTATGGTGTCTGGGAAGCATATGTCTCCTAGTGTCAAAACCAGGGGTTGCACCCCAGAAAATGGGTCAAAGGTAATTTTAGTTGCACAAACTCATGCCAGAATTCAAAGTGGCATTCTGGTGACCTTTCAAAACACTACTCAGTACTTGCGTGGTTAAAAATGGGGAAATAACTAAAGTAAGACTGTTATGTGCACAAACCCATGTGTCATTCTCTGAACTAGTGCAGTGAACATCAGACAACTGTTATACATTGAATTGCCAAGGAATCAATGGTCAAAAGCAGAACATTTACTATATGCTGTATTGATGGTAGATAAAAATTGCTTGCAGAAAGTTTTGTAGAAATGAAACAAAGTATACAACTAATTTGCTACTATCTTGGCCTGATATATACGCTTTCTACTAGCCTAGCATTGATTTCATGGTTTAAGGCACCTAGATCTGGGGCAAAAACAGATTAGACCGCTTTGCAGTCTTTCTGCGTGTGCCTTTTCCTCTCGGCTGTATTAGGTTGTGCACTTGAACACCCAGGCAATCCAAGCTCTTGTGTTTATCATCTTGTCTACTAGCTTGACCATCTTTTACTGTCAATAGACAGCTTAACCCATAGAGCCCTGCCAGACCTCGGTTTACTATAGTCCTATTAGAAATCCTGGTTACTAGGAGTTATTATACGTTGATAGGCATGACACTTGCATGCCTTTTAAGGGAAGAATAGTATATGTAATAGAGCAACCAACCCTAATCATCTTGGAATGTACATAATTGGTCTTGAGTTACCTTTAGGTGAAGGTTTATGGTTTTCGGCCAGATCATATATGACAGTCCCATTGTAGGGAATTCTGGTCTTCATTACTATAGTTTAAAACACCCATGTCTATGGGAGTAGTCCGATCTCTGCCATCCAGCTGTTCTTGTAGTGGCTCATTGATGGAATAGGTATTGATACTGCAATTGTGTGCCAGCGTCACTCCCTCCCCTCCAACCCAGCAATAACTTAAAAACTTTAATAACTTAAAAACACAAAGGCTAAGGCAGGCCATGCTTTAATAATTTTCTGTGCCCATGTCCCCATCCACACATTGAGGTGGATAGGGAAATTGCTCCCGCTGCCCTTTTGAGTTCTGATGGCAGGAAGCCTTCGGAGGACACAAAAACCTAACTGGGTGGTTGTATAGAAGTCGATCAGTAGATTGAATTCTGTACCAGGGACGAACTGCAGTCAGCTGGAGACCCCGATGAGGACGACGAGCATGCAGATGAGCTTCCCTGAGCCAGTTTCTGACAGTTTGTGCACTAATTCTAATGTCTGTGTGACTTCTTCAATGTAGTTCCTGCAGTACTTTGGTCAATGTAAACCCTCAAGTCACATGAAAGCTGCTCCTACATGATATATATGCAATCTGCACCCAAAATCCAGACCCCTAGCCGAGCATGCAGCCCGGCAGGTCAGGAAAAAGGGGGGGTACACCCCCCCCGGAACCGTACCAGGCCACATGCCCTCAACATGGGGGGGGGGGGGGGGATGCTATGGGGCACCAAAGCACTTTTGTCCTCATGTTGTGGACAAGGGCCTCTTCCCTACAACCTTGACTGGTGATTTTTGGGGATCTGTAGGCAGGGAGCTTATGGGAATCTGGAAGCTGCCTTTTAACCACCCCCCCCCCCCCCCACAGTGAAGGGGGAAAAAAGTATTTGATCCCCTGCTGCATTTGTACGTTTTCTCACTGACAAAGAAATGATCAGTCTATATATTTAATGGTGGATTGATTTTAACAGCGAGAGACAGAATAACAAAAATATCCAGAAAAACACAAGTTTAATATTATTATTATTATTTTTTTAATCGATTTAGCATTTTAATGAGTGAAATAAGTAATTGATCCCCTATCAATCAGCAAGCTTTCTGGCTCCCAGGTGTCTTCTATACAGATAACAAGCTGAGATTAGGAGCACCCTCTTGTATAAAAAACACCGGTCCACAGAAGCAATCAATTTGATTCAAATCTCTCCACCATGGCAGAGACCAAAGAGCTGTCCAAGAATGTCAGGGATAATATTGTAGACCTACACTGGCTGGAATGGGCTACAAGACCATCGTCAAGCAGCTTGGTGAGGGGGTGGCAACAGTTGGTGTGTTTGCAAATGGAAGAAACACACAATAACTGTCAGTCTCCCTCAGTCTGGCTTTCCATGCAAGATCTCACCTTTTGTGGAGTTTCAGTGATCATGAGAACAGTGCGGAATCAGCCCAGAACTATACGGGAGAATCTTGTCCATGATAACTCAAGGCAGCTGGGAACATAGTTGCTAAGAAAATAATTGGCAACACTACGCTGTGAAGGACTGACATCCTGTAGCGCCTGCAAGGTCCCCCTGCTCAAGAAAGCACATGTACTGGCCTGTCTGAAGCCTGCTAATGAACACCTGAATGATTCAGAGGAGAACTGGGTTGAAAGTGTTGTGGTCAGATGAGAATAAAAATAAAGCTCTTTGGCATCTACTCCAGCTTGTGGCCTGTACTCCGAGACCAGTCACAACGCATTACCAGGAGAACCCACATTCCTCCCCGCCCTGTGCACCATGCAAGGAGTGACCCACGTTGGATCTGGCTCTTTGATCGTGCTAGACAGTGGAACGCACGCCGAATAGACGGCGTGGGCAGGGAGGCACCATTGATTCAGCCGACACGCGAGTAGCCTCAGTGCCTCCATGTAAGCAGGCATTTTGCTTTCTATTTTACTTATGTTTTAATAAATGGGGTTACACTATTGGTTTCCCTTTCATCTTTCATATACCTCACTCGTGGGCTTGCTGAGGAGGAACTCCGTATCAACAACAAGTTTCCAGTATTGAGCAAGTTTATACTTTGCTAAAAGCGCTGTTTGACCTTCTTTTTAAGTAAAGCGGTCACATCCATCTGGTAAGCAGAATCAACTTATGGCACACACTGGTGTATGAGTTACAGTTGGTAACAGTTCTGTTCGGATGCTTACTTTTGATCTTACATTGAAGAAATCAAGCACCGAAAGTTTATTTAAAAGGACTTTAATTGATTCACAGTTGTTTCTATATATACCGCATTCACTTGAAGATGTTTATTATATATTAAAGATATATTTTCACAATATGGCACATTGCACTTTAATACTGTTATAGTGGCTATTTTCATCACTCATAAATAATGAATTTCATGCATACACTAGTATTTTGCACTTTATTATTGGAGCTTGGTCCTCACGTGAGCACCCCTCACATAAAACAAAACATATTATCGACTCAGCTCACTGTGTTTGAAGGTGGGGATGGTGTTCTTGGGGTCATAGCTAACATTCCTCCTCCAAACAGAAGGTGGAAACATTATGTTTTGGGGTTGTTTTTCTGCTAAGGGGACAGGACATCTTCACCGCATCAAAGGGACAATGGACATGGCCATGTACCATCAAATCTTGGTTGAGAACCTCCTTCCCTCAGCCAGGGCATTGAAAAAGGCTCGTGGATGGGTATTCCAGCATGACAATGACCCAGAACACCTGGCCAAGGCAATAAAGGAGTGGCTCAAGAAGAAGCACATTAAGGTCCTGGAGTAACCTAGCCTGTCTCCAGACCTTCACCCCATAGAAAATATGTGGAGCTAGCTGAAGGTTGCCAAATGTCGGCCTCAACATTTTAATGACTTGCAGAGCATTTGCAAAGATTGGGGCAAAAATCCATCCTGAGATGTGTGCAAACCTGGTGGCCAACTATGAGATACGTCTGACCTCTCTGATTGGCAAATCCCTGGTTGGCCAATCAGTACAGTCCTGTTTTGCAAAGGGATGAAATATATTTTAATGAGTGAAATAAGTAAGTCAGTTTTATAATTTTTTTTTGAAATGCGTTTTTTCTGGATATTTTTGTTCTGTCTTTCACTGTTAAAATAAACTTGCCATTAAAATCTGATCTGATCATTTCTTTGTCAGTGGGCAAACATACAAAATCAGCAGGGGAGCAAATACTTTTTTCCCCTCACAGTACGTGAATGAGTAGAGGGTACATGGTACCCCTACTCATTCACCAAAAAAGTGTAAACAATGACAGTAGACCGTTTTTTGACAAGTCCTTTTATTTAACCACTTCCAGACCAAGCCAATTCTGGCGCTTCTGTGAGGCATCTAAAAATCATAATTTTTTTTTTGCTAGAAAATTACTCGGAACCCCCAAACATACTATAGTTTTTTTTTGTTTTTTTTTTAGCAGAGACCCTAGCGAATAAAATGGTGGTTGTTGCAATTTTTTTGTCACACAGTATTTGCGCAGCAATTTTTCAAACGCTATTTTTTTTGGGGGGGGGGGGGGGAACGTTCATAAATATTAAAATATATCAAAACACTAAAGTTGGCACAAATTTTTTTGTACAATGAGAAAGATGTTACGCTGAGTAAACGCTATTTGTTTTTATATGCAGTAAAAAGGGATATCTGAATGACATTTACCCACTTGGAGCCCAAGACGTCCTATGATGTCCACCTAGGGATGAGAGGTTAAAAAATAAAAATGTCCTCTGATGTAGATCATCATCAATCACGCTGCCCGCTGCCACTGTCGACCCGCAAAAAGAAAAAAAGTTCCGGCTTCGAAGGCATCCGCTGTTTGCCTCCTCCGCCATGTGACAGCTCCTAAAATAACTAACGGCATGGCCACCCGGTGCCCTCAGACGATGACGTCAGAAGGGGGCTGTGTTACCTAGTGATATCACTGGGTGGTCCCGCCACTTAGATATTTAAGAGCTGTCACACGGTAGAGCAGGCAGACTACGGAGCTGGAGGCTTTTCTTTTTTTTTTTTTTTTTAACTTTGGAGTACAGTGTGTGGGGTACATTCTCATTCACATATGCTGGGCCAGGATTGTTAAAAGGGGCTTCCAGATTCTGATAAGACCCCCCCCATAACCACTGGCCAGGGTTGTGGGGAAGAGGCCATTGTCCCCATCAACCGCACCAACCTCCCATGTTGAGGGTATGTGGCCAGGTATGGTTCTGGAGGGAGCGCTAGCTTTCACTCGTTCACAACCCCCACCCCCCTTCTTTCCAGGCCTGCCAGGCTGCATGCTTGGATAAGGATCTGATATGGATTTTGGGAAAGGACCCTATGCTGTTTTTTTTTTTTATTATTATTTATTTTTAATTTTGAGGTGGGGATCCCCTTAAAATCTATACCAGGCCTGGTATGGATGGGGCGGGGACCCCATGGTATGTGTTTTTTTTTTTTTTTTTTTTTTTTGTTTTGTTTTTCCCATTGCCGGCATTCTTCCTTTTTTTTATTTATTTATTTTTTGTTCAGCTGGCAGTGGGGAAACTCGCTGATGGGTCATCAGTTGTTAAGCGGCAGCCGGCTTCTCAGCCTGCTCCTTAACAGTTATTCTTCACACAGAATTCACATCGGCCGATCAATTTTCAACCAAAATTTTGTTAGAAAATAAAGCAACCAAATGAAACTTAATACATTTTTCCATCCTGCACGAACGACCTTTTGTAGGGCTCAAACAAAACGATCACATTGGTCAAAGTCGCACTCATCCAAAGTCTCATCAAAGTCACAATGAAAATCACACAATTTTTAAGTCGCACAAGTGTGAATTAACTCCGTCTCTTCAAGATGTAGTTAAGACTTTAGCCATTATTGTCAATGTGAAAAAATGGGTGTAAGGAGAGCCCAATTTACATGACTGTCAGTCATGTGACTGAGCTCTCCTATCATAGAATGTTCTTTGTAGTGATATGCAGAGGACACACTGAAAGACACCACAGGCTGCAGTTTATAAATGACTAAATGGCCCTTCAACATGAATTTAATTTATGCTGGGTACCTTCCTACAAACCACATTGCTTATGACCAAAACCCAAGCTAAAGAGAGCCTTTTAGGAATGAAATCTGCAAGATGCCACTGATGACTTGTTTTATGAAGATGCCTTTATCACTCTTCCATTGTATGCGCATACTGTTGTGGCCAAAATTGTTGGCACCCCAGAAATTTTTACAGAAAATCAAGTATTTCTCACAGAAAAGTATTGCAGTAACATGTTTTGCTATACGCGTTTATTCCCTTTGTGTGTATTGGAACAAAACAAAAAAAGGAAGAAAAAAAGCTAATTGGACATAATGCCACACAACTCCAAAAATGGTCTGGTCAGAATTCTTGGCACCCTCAACTTAATATTTGGTTAGACACCCTTTGGAAAAAATAACTGAAATCAGTCACTTCCTATAACCATCAATAAGCTTCTTACACCTCTCGCCCAGAATTTTGGACCACTCTTCCTTTGCAAACTGCTCCAGGTCTCTCTTATTGGAAGGATGCCTTTTCCCAACAGCAATTTTAAGATCTCTCCACACGTGTTCAATGGGATTTAGATCTGGACTCATTGCTGGCCACTTTAGAACTCTACAGCGCTTTCTTGCCATCCATTTCTTGGTGCTTTTTGATGTATGTTTGGGGTCATTGTCCTGCTGGAAGACCCAAGATCTCGGACCCAAAGCCAGCTTTCTGACACTGGGCTCTACAATGCGCCCCAAAAGCCTTTGGTAATCCTCAGATTTCATGATGCCCTGCACACATTCAAGGCACCCAGTGCCAGAGGCAGCAAAATAACTCCAAAACATCATTGAACCTCCACCATATTTCACTGTAGGTACTGTGTTCTTTTCTTTGTAGGCCTCATTCTGTTTTTGGTATTCAGTAGAATGATGTGCTTTACCAAAAAGCTCTATCTTGGTTTCATCTGTCCACAAGATGTTTTCCCAGAAGGATTTTGGCTTAAGTACATTTTGGCAAACTGTAGTCTTGCTTTTTTATGTCTGTGTCAGCAGTGGGGTCCTCCTGGGTCTCCTGCCATAGAGTTTCATTTAATTTAAATGTCGACGGATAGTTTTCTCTGACACTGATGCTCCCTGTGCCTGCTGGACAGCTTGAATTTCTTTGGAACTTGTTTGGGGCTACTTATCCACCATCCGGACTATCCTGCATTGCAAACTTTCATCAATCTTCCATCCAGGCCCAGAGAGATTAGCTACAGTGCCATGGGTTGCAAACTTCTTGATAATGTTGCGCACTGTGGACAAAGGTAAATCTAGATATCTGGAGATGGAATTGTGACCTTGAGATTGTTGCTATTTTTCCACAATTTTGGTTCTCAAGTCCTCAGACAGTTCTCTTATCCTCTTTTTGTTGTCCATGCTTAGTGTGGCACACATAATGCAAAGACTAAGTGAACTTCTCTCCTTTTTTTTAATCTGCTTTCAGGTGTGATTTTTATATTACCCACACCTGTTACTTGTCCCAGGTGAGTTTAAAGGAGGATCACATGCTTGAAACAAACTTATTTATCAAGAATTTTGACCAGCCCATTTTTGGAATTTTGTGACCTTCTGTCCAGTTTCCTTTTTTATTTTATTTTTTATTTTATTTTTTGTTCATTCCAATACACACAAAGGGAATAAACCTGTGCTATTGCAATACTTTTCTGTGAGAAATACTTGGTTTTCTGGAAACATTTCTTCGGTGCCAACAATTTCGGCCATGACTGTATGTTACATGTCTAATAAGGTTGAAACAACTGACATCCATCATGTGCAACCTCTCACAACACAACTCTTACAAATTTTTGGTCCAGAGTGAGGCACAAGAAATCTCAAACTATTGTTTTCTGAACTTGCATATGTAGCTTTTTGCTCTAGGTCAATTACTAGCTCAGTAGAGAAAAATTACAGCCCAGAAACAAGCATCTTCCAAAAGCAAGTCAGTAAGGGTAGCTACAGTATTTCTGTCCCATTTCCTTTTTCTTGAGAATCTAATCGGCTTTCAGAGGTTTGGAACTCATGTCCTGATGAGTTTACTTCCTCTTTCATTCCCTGCAAAGGTAAAGCATAATGGACTACTATGCATCGCATAGTAGTCCATTATGTGTCACTTACCTGACACAGGAGCCAGCGATGTCACCGCTGTCCCCTGTAGTCCGGCGCATCCATCTTCTTGGTGGGTCTCGTTGCTCCGCCGCTGTCATTCAGGCATGCGCACAGGAGCCGCCATGAGCGGCATATCGCCGTTGACGTGTGCCGCGCTCAGTGCGCCTGCGCGCCGCTGTCTACAGCGCATGCGCCTTAGACAGCGGTGCCTGTCTTTCGGCAAATATCTCCTAAACCGTGTAGGTTTAGGAGATATTTCTTGGACCTTGTAGGTCAAAGTGTGTTGTAAGGGTTTACAACCACTTTAAATAAATCCCAGTTGGCAGTCATCCTGCTAGCTCTATACATATCCACTAGATGCACCCTAGAAGGCTCAATTTATTATATACATTTATTTGCATAAGTTGAACGTTTATTGGACACTCAGATAAGACTGCACTGTAAGATGACCATTTTAGCATGGTTCTTTCACTATTTTACTGTGGAGTGTCAGAGTTAATGTGATCCAACCGAAGTATAACTTTCTGTGCTTAGACTGATCATTTGTTCATATTTCCCACTTAGTATTGGGACCCTGTTGTGTGAGAGTACAGTAAACCGAGGAATCTCACATTATGATAACTTTATCCCTTCCACAGGCCATCCTAGCAGTGTTGAGGCTCCAGCATCTGAAGGAAATTACATTCCAGGAAGAATACAGCAGACTTTTCCCTTCTAACCCCCAGCCCTTTCCTTAACATTTCATTAACATACTAAAGATCATTGTGCCTTAAACTGCTCCGTCCAAATTTATTTCAGTATTTTCAGACAGGGTCATTTGTGTCTGTCAAAATCATTGTGCTTGGTGCCTTAAGGTTTGTTCACACATGTAGATGCTAAAGAACATTTGTTGGATTTTTAGTGAGCACATTCAGCATATTTTGGATTATTTTAACATACAAGGTGTGTCTAAAAAGTTTGGTGAATGGCATCGGAAAACAAAACTGAAGATACAAATTACCTTTTTATTGGCCTTCAAAATGATCGCCTTCCTTCACAATACACTTTATTGGCAACGTTCATAAAGCTGCTGGGAATTTTCAGCAAAGACCTCTTTATGAATCGTTCGCAGAACCGCTGTCACACATTTTTGAATTGCCGCCACATCTGTAAAACTTTTCATGATGCTCTTCAGGCAGGGAAACAGAAGTCTGAAGACACCAGATCAGGGGAGTACAGTGGATGATCAAGACTAGGTACACCATGCTGAGCGAAGAATTGACACAAACAGAGGTTGCACAGTGCGCAGGTGCGTTATCTTGCAGAAACATCCACTGTCCAGTCCTGTGCAACATTCCATGTGTCTCCGTTGCCATTTTCCCCAATTTATAGCAGAAAATTGTCTGCACTGACTGAATACATTCGACTGCCCCCAGTGGATTTACCCTGGCGGTCACATGTACTGTGGAGCTTAGGTGGTGCTGCTTGATGTGTCTTTGGATAGCCATGTGCATGTGCATGCACCTGGCCCATGTTGCCATTGAGATCTGACCATTCACCAAACTTTTTAGACACACCTTGTATACCTCACGGCCCTTTCAGATGGGTGGACCCGCCTGCTCAGCGGATGGTGAGTCTGTCTGCTCCACTGATGTGGACACACAGACTGCTGTCCTCTATTGGATGCCCCTCCTCCGTCTGTTTTCAGTGGATCAGATCGGATGTTGGCAGGTTTCAACGGACACATGTCCGTTGACATCTGCCACTCCATAAAGGGCAATGGAGGGTCTGATTGGGTCCACTTGAGAAACTGACAGGTCCCAATCGATCCACCCATATGAAAGGGGCCTAAATGATTTTTTGTTTTGATTTAGAAGGGGTGGATTAGAGAGAGGGATTAGAACACTTGTCAGGTTTATTCTGGTCTGTGTCCCCTTTAGGGATTTTTACCCTTTCTATTTGTCCTGTTTCCTGTTATCATTGAGAGCGATGGTGAAAGAAAATCCCGATTTTTGAGGTGTCGCAAGAACAGGATAAGATGGGAACTCTTACAACAAGGGATTTCCTAACGTTTGGAGGGATTTCAGCCAGCTTTTTTGGGGTATGGGACAAAGTGAAGGGATCCCCCGTGGGCCACAGATGGCAAATACAAAAACCGGGTTCTAATTCTCCCTTTATTCTATCCAAATTGGAAAAACATTTTTTTTTTTTTCTCTACTTTAACTAATTGTATGCTTTTTGCATTTGCTCCTTTTTTAGAGCATGTGTTGATCTGTCCTACAGCACAACGTGCTGATCGCACTATACTTTTAAATTATGTCTTAATGATGTTACTAGTGCCATTCCTATCTTTCAAGGAAACCTCTAAAGTCTCATTGCTTGACCTCCTGGAACAAATATTCAGATTGTTGGCTCTAATTTGACTCCCAACTTTCCTTATACCATGAGCCCATTTTAAAATCTGTGACTTGGAAAGTACTGAATCTCGGCAGAGCCAGTCAATTAACATTCTCATGGAGCCCAGCATTGGCAGTCTACATATTTGTCTCAGCGCAGGTTTCCTTTCATAATGTTTATAAAGCTGTATTCCAAAGCAGACATACTCTATACCTAACTAATTTCCCACTTTTTGAAGAATACTGGTACACCGCCATACCACGTTCTTGTATTCTGAAGGAGTTCAATCTCTGACCTCTCCTATTCTATTCTCCTATTTATTCTGAAACCAAAGACAGACTTTACTGTTAAGGCCTTCTAGCACCTAAGAAAAAAAATACAATGTCATTTTTAACTGCCGTGAATACTGCTTAGTTTGGGCCATTTCTTTTTAATTGGCTACTGTAGTGGCAGTGACAACTTTGGTGTTGTTGTTGTGTTTTTTTTTTTTTTTTTTTTTTTTGTTTTTTGCTCCATTTCAACGGCTTAGAAAAAAAGAGTAACACCCCAGCTAGACAGTCCACCTAGGAGCAATCGTGCACATGAGTAACTTTACTGACTGGAACAAGTATGCAGATCAGCTCCATTGATGTGGAGAGTAATGATGTCAGAGGGATCAGTATGGCTGTCAGGAAATTACCATTCTCAAAATAATTTCTCATATCAAAGGTTCTTAGTCGAGCTAAATTCTAGACCCTTTTTTTTTTTTTATTTTTTGGGGGGGGGGATTAAGAAGGTTAGGGTTACAACCATGCCCATGTTTATGCTGCCATTTTTGTTCCTAGAGAGATTTCCTTTCTTGTTCTGTTGACGATGTTCATAGGGGCAGGAACTGAGAAGGGATCTCTTCACTCACTGGTCTCCCAACCCCAAAAAAGACGCTTTCCTGCTCTCTCCACACTATCCACAAAAGAAAAATTTGTGGCTGGAGTTTTTTTTTTTTTCAAAAAATTACCAGATCATTTTGTTATTGCTCATAATAGACATTTGTTTACATGCAGAATATTTTGGGGGCTTTTAGATTACCTTTTAAGGAAGAGAGCTCCCTGAATCACATGTGTAAACAAGCTTTTTCCTTGTAGCTGGAGTGCCAGGTTCTGTGTTGCCAAACTGTTACAACTACAAACTTAATGTGCCTTTCTATAAAGTCAGATCCTATTGTCAAACTCTGTCTGCTGCTTGCCAAAGCCTTTTAAGGTCACTAATATGACATGGATAGGTGTGTTCTTTGCAGAGTATTGTTTACTAATCTGTTCTACTAATAGCATTTCAGTTTTATCATTTACTGGTATGACTGTTTTTTGAATTGCTTATTTATACTTTTTTGACTGCAAGTTTATATCCAAAAGTCGGTACACTGTAATAAAAATGTTTAATAGTAAAACTACTATTGAAAAATCTTAGATATTTCGAGTTTGTTTTTTTGTTTTTTTCCCCACCTTAATTTAAACCAGTATTATACAGGTTAGTAAAAGATTAGCTTTACTTGCTCATGTTCCAGAAATTAAGTTTCAGGGCTCATTTACATCTCTGCAGAAAAACACCAGGTAAAAAGACCCATGGCTTTCAAAGTAGTTTAAGTGCAATAAGGAGATGGTTTTGAAGGACTATCACTGCACCCTGTGTTATGCACACCCAAACTACAACCTACAGGGATATAGGAGGACAATACACTGATTTAAACGGAACCATTGAATAAAAAGGTCTGATTCTCATTTGTGGGCCTGTAATGCTCTGTTAAACTGCTCAGATGTGAATGAGGTCTTGAACTCCTTGTGTGTGGTTTTTTTTTTTTTTTTTTTTTTTTTTTTTTGATGCAGTCAGGCTGCAAAAACTGAAATAAATATGCATTTTTTTTCTTATAATATTCTTCAGCGAAGGCTAAAATGTCCTGTGCTGGCAGCATGCTATAGATCCAGGTTTCTGCCAACACAGGACAGCATGGACTGCGTTTCCAGTGGTCCGACATGCAGCCTGCACAACGTTGAAATCAACAGAGGATTGCTGGAGACTTGGACTGCTGCACTCTGTTGAGTAGCAGTCCTGATCTCCAGCATGCTGCCAGTACTGGCCATTTTAGCCCTTTCTGCAGCACGCTAGTACAGTTAAAAACTGACTGCATTACTTTACTAAAGTGCAACTGAAGCTTTGTTTCTTACGTTTTTTTTTTTTGTTTAAAACGTTGGCTATCGATTTTTAATATAAAGCTCACATTGTGTGGTGTCAAATGCAATGGGGGCCAGTCAGTAAAAGTATAGGCTCCTAAAAACTGTTGCTTTTAACACTTACTAACCATGGTGATGGGTGTCTGTCTTTTTTTTTTTTTTTTCTCTCTTTTTTTTTTTTTCTCTCTTTATTTTTTTTCTCTCTTTATTTTTTTTTCTCTCCATTTTTTTTTCTCTTTTTTTTTTTTTTTTTTCTTTATATCCCTTCCATCTTTTTATTTTATTTTATTTTTTTTCTTTATTGGGCCAAACCTTATGATATTCCCCTTCTTTAATCCCATAACCCTTTTACGTTTCCTTCATCATTGATCCAAGGTGGGACAAGCTGTGCTGGCCTACCGACGCTACACTCTGGGCTCAGATTCGGCATTGTTCTCTCAGGACTACATGGACCCAAGTCAAGATCAAGGGCCTCCTTATCCCCCTTATGCCAGCAATGAGGATCTAGACCCATCTGCTGGCTATCAACAGCCTCCTATGGATGCTTATGAGGCTGGATCACAGGGCTATCAGTCCCAGGATTATTAAAACTCCTCCACGAAGGACCTTTCATTGCCCGATAGGCCAGCAACTCCTTTCCTTGCTACTTGTTGCTGCCTTTCTGATAGTGAAAGAGGTAAAACAGTATGTCCTTTATTTTTTATAACACTGTCAAAGGATCTGTTCCTTATTTTTACATTTGTTTGTTAATACAGTCTTGTCATTATTTATTTTTTTCTGTGCTGTTTGCAGTTTTGCCAGTTTTAATACCACGCCATTTCTAGGGTTCTTGCAATCTACATTTGTTGATTTGATGTGTGGCGGCTGTAGGCAACAACTACCTCTCCAGTCATTTGTAAATCACAAAGCAAATCGTATTCTGTCAATACCTGACTGAGAATTTTGAGAGGTGATAAGGTAAACCAGCACAAACCTGAGAATCCTCACTGAGCCTAAGATAAAATAGAGCTGAAAAGAAAACTAAACGCTCCTATGCTTTACAGCCCTGGAAACTGCCATCTTTTGCTTCTGTTCTATCTTCAGTTGCCAAGGTGCTGCACATGTGATCAGTTATGAAACCAGCCATTTCATGGTTTGACAGATTTGTTGGCACACAAGCAAATGTGATGGTAATCATTTATGAAATGCCTTGAGAAACAGTTAAATTGGTTGGTTTAGTTCCGATTTAAGCCAAGGTTACCTTTCGTCAAAACAGTAGACCTAGAGAGATGAACAGTTTACAGTCTGTCAAGATTTTGACAGACTGTAAACTGTTTATTTTCTGTGAAGATGGGCCTTCAGTCCCTCCAGCCGTCTAAGCCTTCAAATTGATCAGAGTGACTACCTATCACATTAAAGGACCAATAGAAAGCTTTAGGATAGGACATAGCCAAAATTTGAATCCACTTGTCCAAACAGATATCTTATTGATATACTTAAGCATTTATAAATCACATTCCCAGTCTGAATTGCCCAGACTTGTGGCAGGTTGACCCTGAGTACCTAGGTAGATGGTTATTTTCCAGCAATAGAGTAAGGCTACTTTTACACTGGGGTGTTGGGGGCGTCAGCGGTAAAGCGCTGCTATTTTTAACGGCGCCTTACTGTCATTTTTGTAGCACTTTTCGGCCGCTAGCGGGGTGCTTTTAACCTCTGCTAACTTCCAAAAAAGTGTTAGATGCACCCTGGCTCTTTAGGGCTGATCACTGATTTCGATGGGCAGGGGCGCTGTAGAAGCGGTATATACACCGCTCCTACAGTGCCTCAAAGATGCGGCTTTGCAGGACATTTTTTGGTGTCCTGTCAGCGCACAGCTCCAGTATGAAAGCATTCGGACTTTCACAATGGAGTGAGAGGTGAGGCTCCATGCAGGCACTAATTTTAGCGCTATAGCGCCTGTAAAGCGCCTTGGTGTGAAAGCAGCCTAAAAGATTTTGAATTTGAATTTCCTAGTTCCAGGTATGCAGGTAACTACTTACAAATGACTGGCCAATTTATTTCACAACCTACTTCTTCAGGCCTGCCTACTTCATTATGAACTACAAACTAAATGTACCAAAATAGCAACATGCAAACTTTGCATCCTTTTAAACCGGTTACTTTAAGCATCATTGCAAGCAAAGTCCATCTGTAGTTTAAAGCAAACCTGTGCTTTGTTCATGTAGAGCAAAACCACAGGGTCGCCTAGATTCTGAGCTGCTTTTTCCTTGCTCTCCACTCCCTTGCACTGGTGAAAGCTAAGAATAATACCTGGTAGATACAAGGATTGTGTGTGTGTGTGTGTGTGTGTGTGTGTGTGTGTGTGTGTGGGGGGGGGGGGGGGGGGGGTGTTGGTGCCAGTTGAGTGAACCTATAGCTTTCCTTTCTTTAGCAAAGCAGGAGTTGATATTAATTATGACAAAAAAAAAAAAATCCTAGTTGCGTTATGTTCAGTGTGTGTATATAACAGGAGTTGATGCAGATGCAGGAAGAGGGGCGTTTTGCACGTAGGTGTAAGGGTTTTTATTGCTGGAGTCCACAAGAGCTATAAGGTTAAAAATAACACTTTTGGATTTTTCCCCCTTCTACAAAGCCAATACAGCAGATCTTAAATCTGATTACAGAAATGTTTATATGGAAATGACAGGTGTAGAATATTTAATAATGGCTTTCAGGCACTTTTTTTTTTATTTATTTTTTATTTATGAATCAGAATATTTCAACCAAGTTCCACCAAAACTAGATCTTGACGCAGAAGAATTATATAGTGGCCTGGATTAAAGCTGGCAAAACTGTTTTTCTAAAATTGCTGATGGGGGAAAAAAAAAAAATCTAGATGAAAAGAAATCTGAAGCCAAATGGGACCTTGCAAAACATGAGGAGCAACACATCAGCTGGTGGGGACTGTAGATTGTGAAAGCCATTTTGGATATGCCATTTTCAAAATGTAAATTTGCTTCAGCTCAGCAGACATTGTGCATCTTTCTAAGTGTTAAATAAAACATTCTTTGGCTGAAGCACTTCCTTGGTTGAACAGAGACCTGAAGGGGAAGCTATTATCTAATTAAAAGTCTATTGTATAGTAATCCTGTGTTAATAGATAAACTAGGAATGGATTTGACTAAAAATGAAAGAAAAAAAAAACTGTATGGTGATCTCTCTTCAAATCTGGTGCTTTTTGCTGCTTTGACGAGGAAGTGTTACTGATCGTTGCTTTTCATTTTTGAATTAAAATATTGTTAAGTTGTATAACAAAGCTCATGAAAGTGAAAAAGCCTTATTTGGTAGAACATGTTGCTATGACTTGTGTGCAGTTGGTATTATAGCTTGATGCTCTTAAGTAGAGTCTGGCATCCAATGATTTGAGGACACAACCTCCTGAACATAATACAAATTTTTTTGCCTAGTATTATTAACATCCTATTATCATGGACAAATGTGATCAAATAAATATCACTAAAATGGTAATCGCAATTAAAGACTGTTTAATAGAAATTTAATCAGTATTAATTCCTATTTCTTTTTTTAGAAGACTTTCACGTTACTCAAAAATGAATGAGCCTTGTATAAAAATGAGCATACCGCTATCTAAATGTTCACTTTGGAACATGGACTCCTTTTTCCAGGACTTACTGTGGTTTTGCTAATGGCCATTACTTTATACAGAGAACAAAACCAGCAGTGATAAGTAAATCCTTGTTTTCCCATAACAGTTGGCATATAATAAACCTCCTTGAAGATCATTCAAAACAGTAAATAGTAGGGGGTCAATGACTATTTTCTGCTTGAACTCTCCCCTCTGGTAGCACATCATGTGCCAAATACAGAGGCTTGGGTCATGTGGTTATTGTGCAAAGAGAAGATAAGTTTTCAGGCAGAGCTGATGAGCTACAGGTTGAGCTTCCAACATAAGTATTTCATAGTCCCTTAAAGTGATTTCTAAAGTCAGAAGGTTTTTTTTTTTTTTTTTTTTTTTTTAAATCTTAATGCATGCTATACATAAAGAAAAAAAAAGCCTTCTGTGTGCAGCGCCCCCCCCCCTGTACTTGAGCCCAATTTCTATCCAGCGATGTCCACGATTTAATCAGCCACTGGGGACTCTTCCTGCTGATTGTATGTCACCCACTGTGTCTCAGTCAAACTCAGCCAATCAGGAGAGAGAATGGATACATGGAGCTGCAGCTCAGCTTGGGTGCCCCCATAGCAAGCTGCTTGTTGTGGGGGCCTGCAACAGGAGGGAGGGGCCAGGATCTCCAGCCAGAGACCCAAAAAGAGGTGGATCGGGACTGCTCTGTGCAAAACCCCTGCACAGAGCAGGTAAGTATGACATGCCTGTTTTATAAACAAGCCTTTACAATTCCTTTAAGCAGAGCTCTTGTGACCAGTTGTCTGATATTGGCCAGGTTACCTAATGCTTAACGCGATACTAAAGTCTTCTTGTTTTGACATTTATTTATTTATTTTTTTAACGACAAAAAAAGTCATCCTACTTCCCTTCTCTGTACCATGCACAGAGCAGCCCAGATCTTCTTGGTTCCCTTGCTGGCACTCCTGGCCCCTCCCTCCTGCCCCCACAGCAAGCAGCTTACTGTGGGAGCACCCGAGCCGAGCCGCTGCTCTTTGTCTCCATTTGGACACAGAGTCATGGCTCGGCCCCGTCCCCTCTCTCCTCTGGCTTTAATTGACAACGGTGGGAGCCAATGGTGCACCACTGCTTTCTCAGGCAGTAAGCAGAGAGTCCCGGCCAGCCGCGTCTCTCGTGCAACATCGCTGGATCGAGAGGGGCTGGGGTTAATATTAAAAGGGCTGGGGCTGCTGCACAAAGAAGGTTTTTTTTTTTTTATCTTAATGCATAGAATCTCACTTTAGAACTACTTTAAAGGAGAATTTTGCCTAGAATTCAAGCAGGAGTACAGTATTTTACCATGTGGTTTGCAATTTAAGGATACACCTTTTAGTAAATCTACATTAAATCTTGTGCTATAACTGAAAAAAGTTGAACGTGTAGTGTAAAATTGTACCAACAATTGCAAAGTGTGTGTGGGGGGAAACAAAGGATTACAATTTATTGAAACTAAATGGATATTTGCAACCAAGGAACAGAGTTCGATATTAAGAGGTATTAAGCCCAAAAACTTGTAAAGTTTTATAAAAAAAAAAGTATTATAATAATTTTGTTTATACCTGGTGATTTGGGTAGTAATGTACTTAAAGTCTTAGGGTGTCTCTACTTTGGATGGAGGACCAACAGAGACCCCTTTTTGGACAGCAGCATTATCAGTCTGGAAAGAGGGTTGATTTTTAGATGGGCATACATTTTCCAAAAGCTTACTCAGCTCTCCTAAGTGTGGTATGTGAGTCCACAGAAAATAGGGCAAATCTAGGAAAAGAGTGGACTGGCGTAAAGATCCAAGAATCCCCTGCAGCTCCTGAAGAAAGATCTGGCATGGATCTCCTTAATGGTACACGTGAAGAAGCATGCCCACTATCCGATGTCACTCCACCGCCTGTCAGTGAGCTGCACCACTAACAGCTGTAGATGCTGCCGGTGATTTCTCTCCCAACGGTCCTGGTTCCCTCTCAGTGCTGCTGTCTGATCAATAGTCTCTTAACTGTAAGTGTGATATGTTTAATAAAGTGTTGCCTCTTTGATCCTAGTAACTTGTGCTCCCTGTTGCTGTGCTTTAAAAATGTATTACACATTTAAAGCTGAATTGCAGGTAACACCCCCTAAGCAGTTAGAGAAACCGGTTTTTGGAATGAAGGTTTTATATCAATTGAATAAAAGCCTACAATTGTAAGAACTCCTGTCCATAGGAAATGGTTTGTCTCAACCGTAACAGATACTTTTGCTGGTTGGCATGGATATATATATTATATTTTTTTAATTTTTTGCAATACAGAGGAAAACAAAAAATATTGTCACATGCATGTGAGGTAAGTTATGCGCAACTGCAAATGAGAGGGCATCATAATACACATTCTATGCATATAAACAACACGCAGGCTATCTAAGCATTCAACTTGCAGATAAGAATGATTAGTGACCTTAGAACATGAGAAAGGTGAGGACTATTATAACTGCAAGCAATGCAGCCTTTGCAGTAATTGTTTTGAAATGTGTCAAATGCAATGTGGCTCTCGGGAGAGCTAAAGCAGGAGAACAAACTTATCTTCAAGACTAAATGCTAAATAAACAGTAAATTCAGGTAAGTGTGCTGTTCAAATGATCCTCAATACTGGTCCTCAGGAATAGTATGCATAGGGTTGCACAATGGCAACTATGGATTTAGGCATTGGGTATTTCGGTGGAATAATGCATCCAACCAGCCCATATATCCCTAACATTGTCCTGCTAATTTTTACCCGAGTGCACAAGCGTTCTGCTTCCAAATCAAATAGTGAAGTACAAACGATCTGTTACCTAAAGTGTGGAATGAGAGATTGTGCTGCAATCAATAAGTAATGGGTAACATACTTATAAAATGTAATAGATGAGGGGGAATTGGGGGGTGCTGGCTATTGGTCCAAGGGTAGTTTTTTTTTTTTATTCCACAGGATAATTCCCTACCAAAAGGCCTTAATCTTGGGCAGGACCACCAAAGATGTAGGAACGTGCCCCTCTGATTACAGCCCTGCCAGCAAAATGAATCGGCAGCAGGAAACATCTGTGCCAAATGGTAGGGGGTTTTATACTATCTAGTGAGGAACTTGTAAGAAGAGTCTTGAATACTAGTGCTAATAAAGGCTACATGTATCAATTGAAGCATTTTCTGGATTTAAGAGGGAGCGAATTCCAGGTCCAGTTCCTTTTTACCATTTAATACAGTATGAGGTAGAGGCCGAGTGTGCACTCAGTAAAAGTCTGTACATGTGGGAAAGGAGATGTCTAAAGAGTTTCACGCACATCGACTCAAACGTGGAAAGGGAGTCTTGCGGCTAAAGAATCATGACAACTGTCGATCTCTCCATTCAGCCAGTGGAAACATCCCATAAAGGGATTGTAGGAGGCTTGGTCTGTTAAAGAAATTTCGAAAAGTAACCAACTTACTGCCCAGATCACCAGGTATAAATAATAGAAGCCCAAAAAAAAAAAAAAAGAAAACTAATGCATTCACCACAAATGAGAGTTGGTAAGCTTCAATATAATTTCATGTTTTTTGGGTTTAGTACTGCTCTAAGAACCAGTCATAAAAACCTCACATGACCTGACAACCATTTGTTTCTGAATATGATATAACAAAATATATGAAAAAAAGGTTTTCCGTGATTACCTACAGTACATTTACAGTTGCCCAATAAATTAATCTTTGTAAAGTCATGTTTAGCGTTATTAGGGTTTACACTGAGATTGTATGCCGCTCACAGCAGAGGTCCGGTACATCCCTGTTCTCCGTTTCAGGGACAAATCAGGCCCGAATTTTTGCCTAAATTTGGACCTGAAACGGAGCCAAAGATGCACAGGACCCCTGTGCAATCCACTCCACAGCCACCACGGATGAACCGGCTCCATTGAGGGCCGGTCACAATCTCCTGTCATGCGGAGAAAACCGCAACCAATTCGCACTATTGTCAACTCAGCCTTAAAGTTTGTTATCAAGAAAAGCGATGCAAAGAATGATAACTTATAGTAACCAGGCAACTAGATTCCAAATAATATAGTATGTAATACCACACTAAATTTATTATGGAAGCGTTTTCTCTGCAGCTACCCATACTACAATTGAAAAAACCTTGTGATCAAACTAATATATAAAAAAAAAAAAAAGGACGCTTAAAACATATGTGACATGATGCTAATATTCACACAAACCCGTATATCGTATGGCTCAATAAATTGCAAAGGCCGTGATGTGACACCCTCTGAATAACCTCTGTAACTATTAATTTGGCTTACACATGCTTTATTGACTCAGTACCACCTCACCCGAACCTGGCGCATCTCCGATCGGCAGGAGGGCTCTGTGATTGGCCCTCCTGATTACATGACGAATGTGTCCAATCACAGTCATCATGTAATGTAAACAGAGAGCTGGTTGCTAGGCGATCGGCTCTCCTCTCCTCACACGGACGTTGTCAGTGAGGAGAGAGGATCGCTACAGCCAGCCAGTGCTCAGTGTGTATGAGCTGTTTTTTACACACTGATCACCGGCACAGTGTCCCCACACGATGTAAACACACAATGTCCCCTACATAGTGTCCCCCAAAACCCTGCCCCCACACATGTCCCCACATAGTAAAAACACCTGTCCCACATATGTAACAGTAAAATCATATGTCCCAATGATCATCTTCACACACATGTCCATGATCACACAAACCAATTATTATACACTTAATGGGATTTATTTTTACCAAAGACATGTAGCAGAATACATTTTGGCTTAAATTTATGACAAAATTAAATTTTTGGGGATTTCTTTTAAAACAAAAAGTAGAAAATATTGTTTTTTCTTTTAAATGTCCGCTCTTTTTTCACTTATATCTCAAAAACTGATTTGTGAATAAATGCCACCAAAATAAAGCCCTATTCGTATGAACAAAATCATAAAAATGTAATTTGGGTACGCAATTCTGATTGAAAATGCAAGAGCGCTGAAAGCTGAAAATTGGCCTGGGAAGGAAAGGAGTGAAAGCTCCCAGTATTGTAGTGGTTAAAGACTGCACTTTTTTTTATATATTGGTTAGATTTTAAATAAATTGCAATGGTTTGGCGATTTGTCCTAGGCTTTACTGAATCAGCTTGTAACATTGTAACTTGATTGTGCGTCAGCAAGTATGTTTAACACTCTGAAACATGTTTTTACATTACAATTCAGTTTATGGAATGCCATACGTGAGCCGTGTTCCCCACAAAGGACATTTGGATAGTGCAGGAACAGTAGAAGGGATAAATAATAAATAGGTATAAAAATATATAGCTACAGCCAATTGGGGTTCACTGTAGTAACCAAAAAAAATGGAATAGAACTCCAGCCAAAGTATTTATTTTGGAATGGGAAACGGTTATGACTTCTTTCCGTTTGTTTGCTACTTGTATCCCTGTTAAAGAGAAATTTAGAACTAGGATATGAGGGAAATCTCTTTATTACCTGCAATAAGAACACAAGAGTTCTAACCTCTCAGGTCTTACTGCTGTCTATGCCCAAAATTAACACTTCCCATTTCATTGGAAATCTGTTCAGTTTTAAATAGATGGCAAAAATAAAAAGCGATTGGGAAGGATCTGTCACGTGTGTTTTTTGCTGTCTGTGTATAAGTTTGAAGATTCCCTTTGTCCACTGACCATGGTCAGAGTGGGACTGGAAGAAAAATCATACAAGCAGAGATCCAAGACAACAGCAACCTTACAGGAACTAAGGCTTTTTAATTTATATACCCTTCCTGATTCAAAAAGGGAATTTTTTTTTTTTTTGCTTGACTTTTACTTTGTTTAAGCTTTTCAGTTTTATTTATTTCCCCACCCATTTTTGTTATCATTAAAATAATCTGCAGTTAATTATGCAGAATGTTTAAAAATTAATATATATTTTTTTTAATTTTACATTCTTCCCTGGTATTTTTTATTTATTTTTTTTATTTATTGCATATACTGACCTTTAAAGCTAAACTTTGGGAGAAAGGCAATTACCCATGCAGTGGGCTCTCCCAGCATTGCAAAGGCTAAATGCACATTATAAATAGACAAAACAAGAATTATACTCTTTTAGTGTGAGGGAAGAGGAGGGGACTGGTTGGGGGAGCTTGGAGCCCCAATATAAGGTGTTTTATTTTCCCTGGATTTCAACTTTTAATGTGTTCTGTTTGTTTTTTTTTCACTGTTCCATTTTAGTTCTTATACTGATTAAATGTGTAGTTTTGTCATTTCAAATTGTTGGCAAAGCTTGACTTGATAGTTTGCATCTTCTGTACATACATTATTTCTATAGCATGCAAGAGTGTAAAGACTCCAGAGTATCCTACCTGTAAAAAGTAATCATGTTATAGGGTGCAATAATTCTAGGCACTTGCCAGTCGTCTATAAAGATGATTTAAAAGGTCAACATTTGTAAAGGTGGCCTTGTGAAAGTCTCCTAATAATTATGCTGTAAATATGGACATTGAAAAATTTGGAGGTGTTGTCCATGGCATTTAACCAATTAATTACTTGTTTTGTAATTTGTAAATGAGTTTTACAAATGGAACTATGCTACTGACAACCTCCCTACTTTTCATTTTAGCAATTCTTTTAAAAAATGCTTCCCTAAAATATCTGCTAAAACCTGGTAGTTAAGGCCTCCCGACTTTCCATCTCCACTTATCAATTTTTACCTGATCTGCTGTCCACCCTAGTGCTTACTGTGACACCTTTCTAGACCCAGTTCTACTAGTATACTTTTTTTTTTTAAATTAAGAACTGTATCTTGTCCTTTTAAATTCTTTCTTCAGCCAAATATTGCAGCCCCTGACATTATTAAATGTGTTCTTATATCCATAACACCATAACACCATTATGGTGTAACACCAATATGTTCAAGGCCGTTTTTATCCAGGTGTCCATCTACAATCTAACGTATAGTCTGGTTATGTTGCTTTAGACATAAATTAAAGTTTTCTTTTGTGAAAAGAGCAAAACAAATTTCGGAATAAAATTTTATAGCCACCTAAATATGGAATAAGCCTTAAGCCCCGTGCACATGGCTGAATGTCGGGAGACAACGGCCTGTTAAAAAAAAAAAAAAAAAAACAGCTGACAACTAGCTTGTGTGTATGTTGGTCTGTCCGACAGAAGCTGGCCGAATGGCCTGCTTCTGTCAGACGTGCATGCTGGAAAACCAGCAGCCGACCGACTCCCAATCGGCGCTCTCAGCCAATGGCAGAGGGCCCTGATCGGAGTGTTCTGGCAGGGGGCCCGTCCCCCTGTCAGAACACAAAAGCTCAGTGGGAGAGATCGCTGGCCTAACCTTGCATAGTTAGTACAGCGTCTCCAACTGGAGCTGTCAGGTTTTTTTTCGTGCAACCCTGTGGATAGCACAAAAAAAAACTGTAGTGTGTACCCAGCTTTACAATATGTGCCAGGCTGCCTGTGAACATATGTAGATGTAAGATGTTTACGATGGGGTATTTTCCTGTTGTAGCTGTTTTTACCTAATGTAACTTAATTATTCTCCCACGAAAAATAAGGTCAGTGAAGGCTTGTTCTGTCCTCCACTATCATATCATTTTTATATGAGGCTCTTTTATAAGCCATTTTTATACATTTATGTGTTCCAGGTCTGATACTAAATATTTATGCAGTTTTTATTGTAATCTGCATTAGCTGTTCAAGATTGCTAATTTTAACTTGTTTTCGATGTTGAAGATTTTATTACCCTTGTAGTTATTACTAGATGGAACTTGTTACTGCAAATCTAGTGAACTATTACATTACTCTAGCCAAAGAAAATCTCGGATTTTGTTTTTCTTTACTTATTACACAAATATTACCTTCCATTGTGTTTACAGTTTACCTCTGTGAGCTAAATGTGAGCTATAGCCTTTACAAAAGAAACTTGTATAAGTGAAGTCCATTTTACACATTATGATACAATTATAGTAGTGACACAGTTGGTGCTTATAGAATCCTGGTCATCAAAAAAATACCTTATTTCTGTATAGATGTTAGAATCTAATGATGAAAATGTCAAGTCCATTTCTATGTTTCCATTCTATATTTACAGACATAGTCATTAAATATTGCTAAATGTAAGACTTGTAGTGACCCAGTTTTGATTTGGCCACATTGAGGGACACAGTGGAAACCTCGTAGTACACCAAACCAGGTTGATGACTTGCATCTCCGTGTTGACACTTGAAAATCTTGGAGAGCGTTTTAAAGGGCAAGCTCACCTTTTACTAAAAACTGCCTATGCAATTGGTACCTGTAGATAAATACAAACTCTGCAGCTTTGACCAAAGTTAAATAATGCCCTTGCAAGACGTGTAGGCCATTTATGTACCCCCCCAAGACCTAACTGAGAAACTCCCATTGATTGCATCATCCTGTCCAACCTTGTTGCTAGGGTGTAGAAGAAGAAGACATTCCTAGCCCAAACACCTTCCCATAAACAGTTTTTCTCCTGTCACAGTAGCACAGAGTTCAGCAAGGAGAAAATGGTGAATCTCATGTGTGGGGGTTTGAAAGTTCCTTTGCTGTGATAGTGGGGAGTGAACGGTAACGGCTGGCAACGTCTTAGCAACCAGACAGGATGATGTCACCTGTGGAATTTTTGTAGCCAGGCTTCGGAAAGTTATGTAAATGACCTACACCTATAGTAGGGCATTATCCAGCTTTAGATAAAGCTGCACATCTTGCTTTTGTCTACAGCCCCCCTTACCTGCAGATTTTTGGTAAAGTTGGACTAACCCTTTTAAGGCTGGGTTCACACTGAGGAACGCAACAACTCTCAGCAGGGGGTCCGGTGCATCTCCATTCACCGCTTTCAGGTTAAATTTCAGCCAAATTTTTGACTGAATTCGGGCCTGAAACGGACCAGAAGATTCACAGGTCTCCTGTGCAATTCGCACCGGAACCACTCTGGAGATGTGTGAACTGGCTCCAAAAGCGAGAAAGTCACAATCTCCTGACATGCAAATTAGATGCTGAGAAACCCACATCCAATTCACACTGGTGTGAACCCAGCGTGAGTCTATAGCCAAACAGGTATTGCCCAGCCCGCTGCTAGAATCCTCAATGTGAAATATAGCTTTTAAAGATCATAGCTCCTAACTGCACCTCGCTTTGCATCCATGCTGCTTTTGTATATAGCTAAATACAAATCAAGTAAATCCCTACAGTTTTGCCTAGTGTATAGAAACTTTAACATTGTCTTGCCTTTATGCCTTTCCTTGCCAGTGTACAGTATGTGTGTATTCCCTTCAAAGCACAAGGAAGGAAAATGAAACTTGCACCCAAACAGTCCTCAAGACTTTTTGTATTTTTTAGCACTTTTTTTTCACTTTAGTCTTGTGTTCTGTTGTGATTTAGGTAAAAAAAGAAAAGCTTTATTTTAAAGAAATAAAAAGATCCCTTTTATTTTTCTGAGCCATCGCATTGAAAAACTGCTTTCATTGTCGCTACTGTGCTGCAATTTTTATACATTTTTACTGTTCCCTTTGATTAATGTGTACTTTTAAGCTGTTGCATTTGTCAAATATGTAGGTTCACACAATATCACCATGGAGAAATATGACATTTCTAGGATGTTTTTGGAATAACACATTTCATCAGACATTGACCAGCAACATTTCAGCAATATTCTCATCTGAGGCTGTTTGTAGTAAGAATATATGTAATCTTTAAGGTGGACTGAATAAAAATGAGGATATTGTTTGATTCTCAGAACTTTCAGATATCTGAATCTGCTGCCAATTAATCTGGTAGGTAAGAAATTCAGTCACAAACTGATAAGAAAATATGCTTCAGCAGTAAAATATTTTGCCTCTGCTCTACAAGAACTAAATGTGGAGGAAAAACAAATCAACAGCTGTTAAGGAATATTCCTAATAGTAAACGTGATATTACCCATCGCTATCAGATACCAGTTTCAATAGTCTTTTGTAAGGCTAGTTAAAGTTGATATATTATTTAAAAAGGGAGCTGCGTTCTAAATTAAATATTAGAAATAAATGAACATTGCATAACAAAAAAAGTGACAAAAGTGAACATAAATCAACATAATACAAGGTGACACAATTGATGAGTGACAATATATGTCAGCAAGTCCCAATGATGATATAGGGACTATAGCAAATTCATCCTTCAAGATGAATGATGTGTGGAAAACGGTAACAAGGTATTTTTATCTTTCTCGATCACATGAACATGATCACATGAACAAACAGTTGTGAATCCACCACCAAAAAGAGTGCATGCTTAACAGCTTGCACAAGCTGACTCACTGGTGGCTAATACCCAGCCAGGGCCTTTTCCTCCAGGGGTAGCAAATGAGTGGCAGATCCAAACACAGCTGTCTCTGAACACTACTAAGGGGGAGATAGACTTGGATGGTCACAGGGACTCAAGGGATCCAGAGTCCTCACACATCAATCATGTTCCTGCACTGTACGGACAAATCACAGGGTTCCCTCTAATCACCTTCTACCGCAACATTTGCCATAGTCCCTATATCTTCATTGGGACTTGCTGACATATATTGTCACTCATCAATTGTATAATGTTGATTTATGTTCACTTTTTTTTTATTATGCAATGTTCATTTATTTCTAATATTTAGTTTAGAGCACAGCTTCCATTTTTAATGATGCAATCTCTGTATATCTCACATTTGAGCTGTGGCTTAGTTTGAGGGTTTGGGTGTACAGCGCAGCTTTTTTTTTTTATACACTAGTTGAAGCTGATATCTGATTAGGGTAAGAAGTGTATAAAGCTGAAAAGAATTAAATATTCTTTATTCTATTATTAAAAAATATATCATATTCTGGACATGGACTTGGTTATATCACTGGCAAGTATAACACATAGGCTTCATTGAGCCTTGTAAACTACAGATGCATATTTTCAAAAACTTGCATTACAGGCAGTTCACAATTAGTCTGGTTATATTTTTTCCATGTTTCATTTTTTTTAAATTACATTTTATTGATACTATACATCCCTTTTCATTTTTGTTACATCACTATATTCAATATAAATATATATATTAGATGCTTATATATTAGGAAAAAAAGAAACATGAGCTTCAAGTAATGTTTCTGTATTATAAGCCAGAGTTTTCCTAATTTCACTGCCTTTAAAAAGTACAAATTTCTATTCACCTATAAAGGAAGTACAATGTATAATATTGTTTTCGTAAAGACTATATGAGTATATTCCGCCTATACTTACATGTGCAATGTGAGATTGGTTACTCTGATGGTGTGTAATCTCAATAAAGATATTAAAGTTTGACTTGGTGTGATTTATCTTGTTTGGGATTCATTTTTAGGGGATGATTGTTATGGACATGCAGTCATTTTTGTACCAAGTTGTATGTGTTTTGTTTTTGTTTTTTTTAAATAAACTATTACATTATCTTGGAAAATTGTACTTTAAGTCATGCTAACTAGTGCTCATAAGTTAAATTACATTATGGGGTTGCTTTACTAAAGACTGTGCACTTTGCAAGTATGATTGCACTTATTTTGCTCAGAGCTTGGTGAATGTGGTGAAACTGCTGATTTCCATCATCCAATCATGTGCAAGCAAAAATGCAGTTTTTTTTTAAAATTGTACTTGCATCTGATTGGATATTGTTTTGCAAAGTGAAGCTTCACCACATTCACTAAGCGTTGGGGAAAGAAGTGCAACTGCACTTGCTAAAATAAAGCAACGCCTTTTTACAACATAACAACATTATTGTTACTTTGTATTTTAATCTCTCATTCGTATGAAGATCAAATAAGTGACCTTTTATCTGCAACCTCAAGTTAAAATTAAAAAAAATGATATAACATTTGTTCTTATTTAACCCTAATTAACTCACCCCCCCCCCCCCATCTCATAGCTAATATACCTTATTTATCTGTATATTCACATTCATTTTAAGAGGGAAGTTTCAGTGAAAAAAATACATTTTAAATAAGGAACTTTGAAGCAAAATAAAGGTCAGTGCCCATCTGCAGCCTCATAATTGCCATGAATGCAGCCTGATCAATGCTCATCTGCAGCCTCACCATTGCCATCAATGCAGCCGGATCGATGCCCATCTGCAACCTAGAAGGGACAGTGAGGGGGGCAGGACGAGCGCCGACAGATTAAATTCAGTGAGAATCTCCCATGATAGAACAGTGGTCCAATGGCAGCCCAGGAGATGGGACTTCCTATTACAGAGGCCGCCAAGTAAACAGGATATTCTTACTGTATGTAATCTGACGGCCGCCCGTCCTGCCCCCTCCAAGGCAGCTAAAAGTATTGGAGTATATCACGCACACGCTATTTGCACCCGATTTTCATGGTGAAAAAGTGAGTGTTATACGCCAATAAATACTATATATGTAATATATATAGATATATATATATATATATATATAATTATTATTATTATTATTTTTTTGACTATTGCAGAAAGAAGACAGCTGTATTTTTCTCTAATATATTTAGTAATACTAGTATCATCTGGGTCACTTAGTCTATATAATGTGTTTTTTTTTTCCATAAATACCTTAACCACTTAAAGAGAAAGTAAACTCTGATGAGTTTACTTCCTCTTTCATTCCCTGCAAAGGCAAAGCATAATGGACTACTATGCATCGCATAGTAGCCCATTATGTGTCACTTACCTGACACAGGAGCCAGCAAAGTCGCCGCTGTCCCCAGTAGTCCGCCGCATCCATCTTGTTGGTGGGGTCTCGCAGCTCCGCCGCTGTCATTCAGCGAAGCCGCGATGACGTCACTCCCGCGCATGCGCACGGGAGCCGACACGCGCGGCAGCTCCGTCGCTGAGAATGCCGTGCTCAGTGCGCCTGCGCGCCGCTGTCTACGGTGCATGCGCCGTAGACAGCGGTGCCCGTTTTCGGGCAAATATCTCCTAAACCATATAGGTTTAGGAGATATTGCTTGGACCTACAGGTAAGCCTTAATCTAGGCTTACCTGTAGGTCAAAGTGGTTTGTAAGGGTTTACAACCACTTTAAGGACCAGGCCTCTTTTTCAGATTTGGTGTTTACATGTTTAACCACTTTCAGACCGGACCAATTTGCTGGTCAAAGACCAGACCACTTTTTGCGATTCGGCACTGCGTCGCTTTAACTGACAATTGCGCGGTTCTTTTTTTTTTAAATTGATGTCCTTTTTTTCCCACAAATAGAGCTTTCTTTTGGTGGTATTTTATCACCCCTGCGGTTTTTATTTTTTGCGCTATAAACAAAAATAGAGCGACAATTTTGAAAAAAACGCATTATTTTTTACTTTTTGTTATAATAAATATAATAAAATATATTAAAAAAAAAAATTTTCCCTCAGTTTAGGCCGATACGTATTCTTCTACATATTTTTGGTTAAAAAAATCGCAATAAGTGATTATTGATTGGTTTGCACAAAAGTTATAGCGTTTACAAAATAGGGATAGTTTTATAGCATTTTTATTAATAATTTTTTATTATTATTTTTTTTACTAGTAATGGTGGCGATCAGCGATTTTTATTGTGACTGCGACATTGTGGGGGACCCATCGGACATTTTTGACACATTTTTGGGACCATTGTCATTTATACAGTAATCACTGCTATATAAATGCAGTGATTCCTGTGTAAATGACACTGGCAGTGAAGGGGTTAACCAGGGGGTGGCAGTGTAGGGGTTAAGTGTTCCTAGGGGTGTGTTACTAACTGTGGGGGGGTTGGGCTTTCATTTAGTGAACACTGATCTCTGCTCCAATCACATGGAGCAGAGATCAGCGTCACTAGTTGCTAGGCAGAATGGAGAAATGTTGTTTACAACGGCACTTCTCCATTCGGCCGCTCTGTGAGACGACCGCGGGGATGCCCGCGGCGATCCACGCCTGCTGGTTCCGCGACCGGACTCACGGGGGTCCCGACCAGCGCGGGAGCGCGCTGCCGGCGGCGCGCTCCCGATGGCAGGGCAGCAAATTTAAAGGGACGTACATGTACGCCCATTTGCCTGCCCGTGCCATTCTGTCGACGTACATCGTCGTGCGCTGGTCGGCAAGTGGTTAAAACTGTTTTTTTGCTAGAAAATTACTTAGAACCCCCAAACATTTTATATTGTTTTTTTTCTAACACCCTAGAGAATAAAATGGCGGTCATTGAAATACTTTTTTTCACACTGTATTTGCGCAGCGGTCTTACAAGCGCACTTTTTTTGTAAAAAAAATGCACTTTTTTGAATAAAAAAATAAGACAACAGTAAAATGAGCCCAATTTTTTTTATATTGTGAAAGATAATGGTACGGCAAGTAAATTGATACCCAACATGTCACGCTTCAAAATTGCGCCCGCTCGTGGAATGGCGTCAAACTTTTAGCCTCAAAAATCTCCATAAGCAACATTTAAAAAATTCTACAGGTTGCATTTTTTGCGTTACAGAGGAGGTCTAGGGCTAGAATTATTGCTCTTACTCTACCAATCGCAGCGATACCTCACATGTGTGGTTTGACCACCGTTTTCATATGCGGGCGCTACTCACGTATGCGCTCGCTTCTGTGCGCAAGCTCGTCGTGACAGGGTGTTTTTAAAAACCTTTTTTTTTCTTATTTATTTTAATTGATTTTATTTATTTTTACACTTTTTTTTTTTTTTTTTAAATGGATCACTTTTTTAAATGGATCACTTTTTTAAATGGATCACTGGGGGAATCCATAGTGGAGAAGGATCTGGGGGTTTTGGTAGACCATAAGCTCAATAACAACATGCAATGCCAAGCTGCTGTTTGCAAAGCGAGCAAAGTCCTTTCTTGTATTAAGAGAGGTATGGACTCCAGAGAAAGAGATATCATTTTGCCCCTGTTCAAATCATTAGTAAGACCTCACCTGGAATATGCCGTTCAGTTTTGGGCACCAGTTCTCAAAAAGGATATCGGGGAACTGGAGAAAGTGCAGAGAAGGGCAACCAAACTGATAAGAGGCATGGAGGAACTTAGCTATGAGGAGAGATTAGAGGAACTAAATTTATTCACTCTTGAGAAGAGGAGATTAAGGGGGGATATGATTAACATGTTCAAATATATTAGGGGTCCATATAGTGAACTTGGTGTTGAGTTGTTCTCTGTACGGTCAACCCAGAGGACACGGGGGCACTCTTTACGTCTAGAGGAAAAGAGATTTCAGCTTCAAGTACGGAAAGGTTTCTTCACAGTTAGAGCAGTGAAAATGTGGAATAGACTCCCACCAGAGGTGGTTCTGGCCAGTTCAGTAGATTGCTTTAAGAAAGGCTTGGATACTTTCCTGATGGTACATAATATAACTAGGTACTAACATAGGTAAAGTTGATCCAGGGAAAATCCGATCGCCTATTGGGGGATCAGGAAGGAATTTTTTTTCCCCTGCTGTAGTAAATTGTAGCATGCTCTGCTGGGTTTTTTTTTCGCCTTCCTCTGGATCAATTGTGGGCATAAAATTGGGTATCTGGATTGTACGATTATTTTTTATTTTATTTATTTGTTTTTAAGGTTGAACTGGATGGACTTGTGTCTTTTTTCAACCTGGCTAACTATGTAACTATGTAACTATGTAACTATGTAACTATGTAACTTTTATTCCTATTGCAAGGAATGTAAACATCCCTTGTAATAGAAAAAAGCACGACAGGCCCTTTTAAATATGAGAGCTGGGGTCAAAAATTCCTCAGGTCTCATATTTGGACTAAAATGCAAAAAAAAAAAAGAAAAAGAAAAAATTACATTTAAAAAAAATATACCTTTAAGAGGTATGGGCGGAAGTGACGTTTTGACATTGCTTCTGCCCTCCTATGGTATAGAGACGAGTGGGGGTCATCTTAGCCTCACTCGTCTCCATACCCAGCTAGCAAAAGGACCCGATCACCTCCGCCGCTACCGACGGCTCCGGTAAGCGGCGGAAGGTGCGGGAGGGGGGGTGGCACCTCTCCCGCCGCCGATAGCGGTAATCTTGCGGCGAATCCGCTGCGGAGACCACCGTTATCGTACAGACGACCGGCGCCTGAAGAGATGGATATCTCGGTTGTGGCAGCAGCTGCTGCCGTTACCGAGATATCCCTCTTCAAAAATAGGACGTACATCGTCGTGCGCTGGTCGTTAAGTGGTTAACCACTTAAGGACCAGATACATTTTTTACACTTGATGTTTACAAGGTAAAATGTGTTTTGTTTTGTTTTTCTAGAAAAAAAAAAAAAAACATTATATATATTTCCCTTTTGTTCATTGATGGACACAGCTCCATTTATCCTGACCGTAGGATTATTACGCCATCTTCAGGAGAGGACTAGGCAGAACATATAATACATGTGAAAACCAACAGAACTGTACAGTTCTGCCCAGGGGGTGGTTCCTCTGGCAATAACCCCTCAGCCTGCCTCCTGCAGCTCAGTTTTTTTCTGGAGAAGGAGAAGGACCTAGGCTTCCTGCCGGGACCATCGGTCCTAGGGATTTTTTCTGGATTTTTGCCTTTTTTTTGCAAGATTTTAAGATCCTGTGATCTATCAACAGCTGGCTGGGTAACAGGCTGGATAATATAGATCCTTGTAGTCTCCCCAGCCTGGCCATCGAGCATGTGCAGGGCAGGCCCTAGCTAAGCGATGAGTTGGCCACAACATGCCCCTCAGGCTCCAGGGGCAGCCGGTGAGCTCAGTGCTCCGGGGCACACATATGACCGGACTAAGTATGTCTTTGTCACAGTGTGCCGTGGCCCGGCGGCCACTCCGTACTGCTCGGGTGTGGGTCTGTGATGGGATGCTTCCAGCTCGTCCGGATGGTAAGTACAGCTCTCCCTGCCTCGGCAGGACAGAGCAGCTGGGCATTCCCTGGGAGGTCGATTAGGGGGTCCCTCTTCTCCCTTTCTTCTCTCCCTGTCCCCCCCGTGGGGGATGCTACATGACTGGGCTGTAGTGCAGTGTGTGTACCTGGGCCAGGGGTCCTTTCGGGGGGCTCTGATCCTTCGTTGGGGGCTTCACTGGCTGTCTGTGTCCCTGTGCTGTCATCTGTCTCTCTGCTGGTGTCTGTGGGCTCTGCATGTGCTGCCGCCATATCGCTGACCACCACCATTGTCTGTGTATTCTGTGTACAGTTGTTCGTCGGCCATGTTCTCAGAGTTTGGAGGCCATTTTCCCTGTGATTTTTTTCTATACAGGGTGCCCGGTGGCCATTTTCTTGTAGCCTCAGTGCAGTTTATCTCCAGAGCGCTGGTTCCTTTGCCTCAGAACAGCGCGGTTTTTGTTCCTGGACACTTGTGAATTGACACAGGACACAGCCATCAGTAACAGCACTGCGCAAAACTTTTGTCCAAACCCACATCCACAAATTAACTCTGTCTTGGCGATAGAATCTATCAATCCCGCCCTCCAACTCCCTGTGCCTATATGAAAAACCACCAAGAAGTGGCAAAACTTTGCAAGCACCCTATTTATCCTCTTCCTGATCTTTTCCATAGCACAGCATTGAGGAGAGTGAAGCCAAGACAAACGGGGGACAATCTCTGAAAAAAAATGACCGTAGTGGTAGGAGAGGTTAACTTAAATCTAAGTAGATCAGCTTTCATCTTAAAGACAAAATCTAGAGTCCTCAGTTTCCCTAGATCATTTCCCCCGGGTGTACAATCAGAATAGAAGGAGGAGGCCAATTCTGGTACAATCTAGAAAGATCTAGGTACAGCTGACCCTACTGAAAACCCTGTATACCTTTCCATAATACCAGTGGGGGCTGGTGCTAAAAGATTTTCGGGGGGCAAACAAACTGAAAAAAATGTAAAAAAAAAAACCCCCATCAAATGCAGCCACTTTATCATCAAACTCAGCCACTTTGTCTTCAAACGCAGCCACTGTGCCATCAAATGCTGCCCCTGTGCCAAATGCCAGCATGCCCATAAAATTCTGCCAATGTGCCAAATGCTGCCAGTGTGCCGAATTCTGACAGTGTGCCCAATGCTGACAGTGTGCCAAATTCTGCCAGTGTGCCCGATCCCGCCAGAGTGACAGTGTGCCCAATGCTGCCAGTGTGCCAAATGCTGCCATTATGACAGTGTGCCCCCTGCTCACTCAGCACTTACCCTGTCTTGTGGGGCAGCGGGTGATGGCAACGAGCAGGGTCCTTCATGCGTCTCCTGCACTTCTTCTTCCGTCCTCTCCTCCTGTCAGGCATCCAATAGTGGCGCCTGTTTCAGCCAATCAAGTGACAAGTAACCAGACCTGAGGAACCTGATTGGCTGAGAGGCAGGGTCAGTGTTAGGCAAGCGATGTATTTGGTTCCCTAACACACCAATGAGTAATCAGCGAACGCACAGCAGTGCGCCCACTGTTTACCCTTTTGGAAGCCTATTAGAACCCATGGCTCTAATCAGGAAGCCTATTAGAGCCTATTAGAGCTGGAGTGGAGAACCAATGACCTCTGCCTAATTGATCCATTTTGGACCTTTTGAGAAATATTTTGAGAACAGACTCCTCCAGGAGGATCTAATCAATCCAGACATCATTTGTACTGGCCTTATTCTGTGGGATCAACTCGGAAATCATGAATGCTCCAAAAAAAAGCAGTACAAAATCCATCTGGAATAACAAAGCCTCGAATTCAGAAAAGCAAATAACCGGCGTCACCCTACATAATTGAGCCAACATTACCCTGGCTACTGGACGCCTGGCATCTGGCACTTAATGTGTCCGCTTATACCCTTTCAAGGCCTGCCTTAACGTAAAAAAAATTGCATGCATGCTGGGAGCCTCAACAGCCTAAAAAAGAAAGAAAAGCCCGCCCAGTGTTTTTGCTATGTGACCATACGAAAAGTGCAACTCCATCAGGGAAGTTAGAAAAGCCAGGATATTAACCTCCGAAGGATCAGACAGTGAAAAACCATTATCCCTGGAAAAAACAACCCATTTTGCCCAGGATGAAGAGTAATCCACCCATGTATGCAGCGCCACTAAGCTCCTAATAGCCCAAAAAGCCAACGTCAAATCAGGGCCCACAGGTGCGCAGGGCATGCCTTTCCCACTGGGTCTGCACTGGGAAGAATCTGCTGGAAAAGAGGGATCTGCAGATGAGAGAGGGAGTCGGCAAGAGCATTCGATTTTACCTTTAGTTAAATGTTGTAGTTCAAACATAAAAACACTAAATGCCTTAACACTTGAATGACGAATAAAGATTTGGAAGACAGACAGTTTACTGCAAATACACCCTTATTATCTGTATTTAGCAGGATACGCTTGTTGGCCCATTGAGAGCCCCACAATTCCACAGCCCCAACACCGGAAATAGTTCTAGTAGAACAATATTTCTAGTAGCCTTCTTCAGTACCCAGGATTCCAGCCACCTATCACAGGACCAATGCGTGTCCCAAATGTGGTGCCAAAGAAGGTCACCAACGGTGAACATTACCAAGGCACTAGCAGCGCTTTAAAAAACTTAAACATAAAAATATAAATTTAAAATGTAAATGCAAAGTCAACTAACTAAGTGTATGTGAACATCAACCTACACACAGTAAGAAACCCTATAATATAAACAAGTATAATTACTTTCATTTAACCACTTGGGTACCGCGCTATTGCCGAATGACGGCATTAGCGCGGACCTAGATTTCCGGGACTACGTCTATTGACGTCGTCCCGGTTACGAGCGGCCTGCGCGCCCCCTGAGGGGCGCGCGCGGCGCGCTCTGTGATCGGCGAGTCTATGAGACTCGCCTGATCACCGATCCGTGCAAGGGGTCGATCCCGACCCCTTATCACGTGATCAGCTGTCAGCCAATGACAGCTGATCATGTGATAGAACGGAGCCGGTAATCGGCTATTATTCCTCCTCGCGCTGACAGCGCGAGGAGAAAAAAAAAAGCCGATCACCGGCGGCCGTGATCGGGACATCAGTCCCGATCACGGCCAGCAATGCAAGGCACCACATGCCACCTGCCAGTGCCCACCTGCCTCCCGCAGTGCCATCCTGAAGGATAAATAAAAGTAAAAGTGCCCCCCGTCTGTGCCCATAGTGCCCACAGTGCCACCCACAGTGCCACCCACAGTGCCACCCCACAGTGCCACCCACAGTGCCACCCAATCTGCCTCAAAGGTGCTGCACCCCAGTGCCGCCCATCAGTGCCCAGCAGTGCCGCCCATCAGTGCCCAGCAGTGCCGCCCATCAGTGCCCAGCAGTGCCACCTATCAGAGCCACCTATCAGTGCCCATCAGTCCCATCTATCTGTGGTACCTATCAGTGCCCATCCGTGCCACCCATCCGTGCCACTTATCCGTGCCACCCATCCGTGCCATCTTATCTGTGCCCATCTTTGCCCATCAGTGCCGCCTTATCTGTGCCCATCGGTGCCGCCTTATCTGTGCCTATTAGTGCCGCCTTAACTATGCCTATCAGTGCCCACCAGTGCAGCCTATCAGTGCCCACCAATGCAGCCTATCAGTGCCCACCAATGCAGCCCATCAGTGCCCACCAATGCAGCCTATCAGTGCCGCCTTATCAGCGCACTTCAATGAAGGAGAAAAATGACCCGTTTGCAAAATTTTATAACAAACTATTAAAACATGATTTTTTTTTTTTTTTTTTTTGCATCTTTTTTTGTTTGTTTAGCAAAAAATAAAACTCCGAGCTGTAACTAAATACCACCAAAAGAAAGCTCTATTTGTGGGAAAAAAATGATAAAAATTTCATTTGGGTACAGTGTTGTATGCCCACGCAATTGTCATTCAAAGTGTATCAGCGCTGAAAGCTGAAAATTGGTCTGGGACTGAGGGGGGTTTAAGTGCCCAGTAAGCAAGTGGTTAAAAGAAAGCATAAATACTGTATGTTATTTAAACTTAACTCTATTCCTCTATGGATCACTCTGCATACATATTCCTCATATTCAATAGGCATATGTCTATTCATATATTTGGTTGCAATAAAAGATATAAAAATACAAATGCAAGAAACCAAAAAGTCTGTTACAAATGCCAGAAACCAAAAAGTCCATCAATGTTTCAATAATAGTTAATTGTCAAAACCAAAATAATGCAAGCAGAAAAATATATATAATATATATATATAAATATTTAGCAAGTGTTGCTAGCAGATCATTCTGAATCTCACTAGTCCACCACCACACCTCCTGTGCAATTGCCTATGGGTTATGCACTTACAAGAAGCACCTGGTTCAAAAGCACATCTCGTATCAACAGATAACCGATCGTATCTTCAGCTCTCACATATAACAAGGCATCGGTTGTGTATTAATCACTAGGGAAGGGTGCGTCACTCTCTTCGGGGGCCAGTGCAGAGTTCTGTGGCCTACCTTGAATCCATACCATATTCCACATACATTAGAGTTGGTGTTGAGCTGGCACTACAACATGCCTAACAGGTGACACAAATGAGGAGCATACAACTCCACCTCCCAACTAGAGATGGACGAACTTCCGACGGGACGTTTCACGAACGCGGCCAAAAGTTTGTGATCCGCAAAGTTTGCGAGGGGCCCATTGACTTCAATGGCAGGCGAACTTTAAAAACCTACAGGTCATATTTTCAGCCACAAAATACTTACTAGCTGTGCACACATAGTCCCACCACATGGCCACTGACATAACACATGTATGAAGTGAATCTGGGATCGACAACTACTGTATATTCTCTCATACAGGCATCTGCAGTAGTTAGTGGGTGTTATGGGCCTCCAGCACAGAACAGTATACACCTGTATCTACCCTTTGTTGCTGGTGTTCTCTAATAAAGCCATCTGCAGGAGTTAGTGGGTGTTGTGTGCCTCCAGCGCAGTATACACCTGTATGTACCCTTTATTGCTGGTGTTCTCTAATACAGCCATCTGCAGGAGTTAGTGGGTGTTGTGTGCCTCCAGCACAGCGCAATATACACCTTTATCTACCCTTTATTGCTGGTGTTCTCTAATACAGCCATCTGCAGGAGTTAGTGGGTGTTGTGTGCCTCCAGCACAGTATACACCTGTATCTACCCTTTATTGCTGGTATTCTCTAATACAGCCATCTGTAGGAGTTAGTGGGTGTTGTGTGCCTCCAGCACAGCACAATATACACCTGTATCTACCATTTATTGCTGGTGTTCTCTAATACAGCCATCAGCAGGAGTTAGTGGGTGTTGTGTGCCTCCAGCACAGTATACACCTGTATCTACCCTTTATTGCTGGTGTTATATAACAAAGGCATCTGCAGGAGTTAGTGGGTGTTGTGTGCCTCCAGCACAGCACAGTATACACCTGTATCTACCCTTTATTGTTGTTGTTCTCTAATACAGCCATCAGCAGGAGTTAGTGGGTGTTGTGTGCCTCCAGCACAGTATACACCTGTATCTACCTTTTATTTCTGGTGTTTCTATAATAAAGGCATCTGCAGGAGTTAGTGGATGTTGTGTGCCTCCAGCACAGTATACACCTGTATCTACCCTTTATTGCTGGTGTTATATAATAAAGGCATCTGCAGGAGTTAGGGGGTGTTGTTTGCCCCCAGCACAGCACAGTATACACATGTATCTACCCTTTATTGCTGGTGTTCTCTATTACAGCCATCTGCAGGAGTTAGTGGGTGTTGTGTGCCTCCAGCACAGCACAGTATACACCTGTATCTACCCTTTATTGCTGGTGTTCTATAATAAAGGCATTTGCAGGAGTTAGTGGGTGTTGTGTGCCTCCAGCACAGTATACACCTGTATCTACCCTTTATTGCTGGTGTTCTCTCATACAGGCATCTGCAGTAGTTAGTGGGTGTTGTGTGCCCACAGCACAGTATACACCTGTATCTACCCTTTATTGCTGGTGTTCTCTCATACAGGTATCTGCAGTATTTAGTGGGTGTTGTGTGCCTCCAGCACAGTATACACCTGTATCTACCCTTTATTGCTGGTGCTATATCATACATGCATCTGCAGGAGTTAGTGGGTGTTGTGTGCCTCCAGCACAATATACACTACCCAATTGCTGGTTTTTCCATCCTCCTGCAGGCCATTACTATGTCTGGAAGGCCAAGAAGGAGAGGCAGACATCCATGAGCCAATAAAAGAGGGCAAGCAGGCTCTGTGTCTAGAGACAACAGTGCTGGTCATGGACGCGGTGCATCATCATCAGCACGTGGCCATGGGACACGCTTGTCCTTATTTTCGGCAGCTGGACGTGTTGAGCCGCATCATGCCGAAGACTTGGTAGAATGGATGACCAAGCCCTCTTCATCCTCCTCATCCTCTCTCACCCAGGCTCAGGGTACTAGCAAAGCAGCTGCCAACACATCCTCTTCCCTCGTCTCAATGTCATCATCAGTCACTCCTTCCCTAGATCCTGAGGAGTCCCCCGAACTGTTTGAGCACAGTGTTGGGTACATGCTCCAGGAAGATGCCCAGTGTTTTGAAGGCTCTGATGATGATACTCAGAGGAAGGCAGTAGCGTGAGCGCAGAGAGAGGGGACACTCAAGGAGGACAGCAATCTGCAATCTGGCAGTCATGTTCCACCAGCTGCAGCATACTGCCAGGTTTGCTCCAGTGATGAAGAGGGAGGGGAAGATGAGGTCACTGACTCTACGTGGGTGCCTGATAGGAGAGAGGAGGAGGAGGAGGCACATCTCCAATGAGGCAGGATGCCCTCCGGGGGCCAGCTTAGGGGCAGCACACAGACTGAATCACACCTCAGAGCTCCGCCTGTGCAGGGTGCTGCCTCTGCGTGTTATTCCAAAAGTTCTTTGGTGTGGGCCTTTTTTGACATGGGTGCATCAAATCGCACCGATGCTATTTGCAACATATGTCTCAAGCATATCTCGCGTGGCCAAAACATTAGCCACTTGGGCACCACATGCTTGACCAGACATATGTTGACCTGCCATGCAGCTCTTTGGCAAGCGTACCTTAAAGATCCACACCAAAGAACAAAGCGGACCTCTCCTTGCTCCTCATCAGCTGGGATCTCCAACCCCACTAGACCTTCAGTCCTCTCTGAAACCTGCACTGAGAGTAATGAAGGTGTAGAATTAGGTGTGTCACAGCCAAGTACTTGCTAGCAGTACACCCACATCCGATTGTAGCAGGCAAATTTCCCTGCCCCAGCTGCTGGACCGCCAAAAGAAGTTCACTCCCAGCCATCCACATGCCCAGCGGTTGAATGCTAGCTTGGCTAAGTTGCTAGCACATCAACTGCTGCCTTTTCAGTTGGTAGACTCGGCCCCCTTCCGTGAGTTTGTGCAATGTGCGGTTCCTCAGTGGCAGGTCCCCAAACGCCACTTTTTCTCATGGAAGGCGATTCCGGCTATCTACCGGCATGTGGAGGGCAATGTCCTTGCCTCGTTGGACAGGGCAGTCAGCGGTAAGGTGCATATTACCGCTGAGTCCTGGTCCAGCAGGCATGGACAGGGACGTTACCTATCTTTCACGGCCCATTGGGTCACTCTTCTGGCAGCTGGGAAGGATGCAGGACAAGGTGCAGTAATGTTGGTGGTTGTTCCGCCACCACGCCTCCAAAATGCTTCTACTGGTTGTGACACACCTCTCTCCTCCACCCCCCTCCTTTTCTTCTTCCTTCATGGCCTCTTCCAGTGCTTTGTCCTTGGAACCAGCGGTGCTCCGTAGGCATTCAAGGGGGTACGCAAGTATGCAGGCAAAAAGATGCCATGCCGTGCTTGCGCTGGTTTGTTTGGGGGACAGGAGCCACACTGGGGCAGATATTTTGTCAGCTCTACAGTGGCAGGCCGAGAGGTGGTTGACGCCACACCAGCTTAAGCCAGGAATGGTGGTTTGCGACAATGGCACCAACCTCCTCTCCGCCCTCCAACAGGGACAACTGACCCATGTGCCCTGTGTGGCTCATGTCCTTAACCTGGTGGTGCAGCAGTTCTTGGGCAGGTACCTGGGCTTACAGGATGTCCTGAGTCAGGCCAGGAAAGTCTGTGTGCATTTCCGCCGATCATTTATTGCCAGTGCTCGGCTGGCTGAGCTCCAAAAGGAGTTGAACCTGCCCAAGAACCGCCTTATATGTAACATGCCCACCAGGTGGAACTCAAAGTTGGCCATGCTGCAGTGGCTGCACACGCAGCAGAGGGCCATCAATGAGTATCTGTGCGACGACGGCACCAGGACAGGGTCAGGGGAGCTTTGTTTTTTCTCACCACACCAGTGGGGCATGATCAAGGATGCATGCACTGTCCTGTCACCGTTCGAGGAGGCCACAAGGATGGTGAGCAGTGACAGTGCATGCATCAGTGACACTGTACCTCTTGTGCACCTCTTGGAGCATATGCTGCGTGGAATAATGGACAGGGTACTTGAGGCAGAACAGAGGCAGGAAGAGGAGGACTTCCTTGCCTCTCAAGGCCCCCTTTATCCTGTCAGTGTTCCTGCTGTCCCACCCATCATACAGGAAGAGGACGAGGAGGAGGAGGAGGATTGTGTCAGCATAGAGGTGGAGCCTGGCACTCAGCATCAGCAGCAGCAGTCTTTTAGGGATGATTTACAGTCCCAAGAAACCCATGGACTTCTATGTGGCTGGGAGGTGGTGGCTGCGGATCATGTTGTCCTTAGTGGCCCAGAGGACTCCGGACCGAATGCCTCAGCTAACCTACTCTGCATGGCCTCCTTAATCCTGCAAAGCCTGCCGAAGGATCCTCGTATTCTTTGGATCAAGGAGAGGGACCATTACTGGCTGGCTACTCTCCTTGATCCACGGTACAAGGGTAAGATTGCGGACCTTATCTTGCCATCGCAGAGGGAGCAGAGGATGAGACATCTCCGGGAGGCCTTGCAGAAAGGTCTGTAAAACGCGTTCCCAGAGACTGGGAGGTTACAAACTCCTGGTCCTGGACAACGTGTTGCTGAGGCTTCGGGCAGAAGGAGTGGTGGAGAAGGTGGCCGTCTGACCGATGCTTTTAGACAATTTTTAAATCCGCAGCCCCAAGGTATGATCAGTTCCAGCAACCATTGCCAACGTCTTATTTACAAGGTGCAGGAATACCTAGGGCCAAGGTCAGACTTGGACACCTTTCCCACTGAAAATCCTCTGGCTTATTGGGTCTTGAGGATGGATCACTGGCCTGAGCTTGCACAGTATGCAATTGAGCTACTGGCCTGTCCTGCATCCAGCGTTCTTTCGGAACGCACCTTCAGTGCTGCTGGTGGCTTTGTAACCGATCATAGGGTGTGCCTGTCCACCGACTCAGTTGATCGACTGACCTTCATAAAGATTAATCAGTCTTGGATCACCACCAGCTACCAAGCACCTGAAGCTGATGTAACCAAATAATTTTTTTGGAAATGTCACATCCCTTCAAGACTGCCTATGCTGATGCTGAGTGACTGTCCTGTTATGTTGACTGACTATCCTCTTCCTCCTCAATGATCCTGCTGATATCTTGGAAGAACATTTTTGGTTCCGGGTGATGCCACCAGCCCAATTTTTCAGTCCCTGTTTAACAGGGGCGTGTAATTACAATTTTTGATGCAATGCTTTGCAGCAGGGCTCATTCCTGCACTCCAAATAGAGTATATGGGAGAGGTTGCAGTGTTGTGGCACCAGCACCAGTGCCTAAGGCCCAATTTTTCACCCCCTGTTTAACAGGGGCATGTAATACAATTTTTAAAGCACTGCTTTGCAATAGGGCTCATTCCTGCACTCCAACTAGAGTATATGGTAGAGGTTGCAGTGTATAGGCCCAATTTTTCAGCCCCTGTTTAACAGGGGCATGTAATACAATTTGTGATGCAATGCTTTGCAGCAGGGCTCATTCCTACACTCCAACTAGAGTATCTGGGAGAGGTTGCAGTGTTGTGGCACCAGCAAGCAGTGCCTAAGGCCTAATTTTTCAGCCCCTGTTTAACAGGGGCATGTAATTACAATTCTTGATATAATATTTCACAGCAGGGCCCGTTCCTGCTCCCACCGAGAGTAACTGTGAGGACTTATAGTGTTGTGGCACCAGCACCACCACCACAACCACCAAAGGCCCAATTTTTATACCACTGTTCAACAATGGCATGTAATTACAATTCTTGATATAATCGTTCAGAGCAGGGCGCTCCAGCACCCACCAAGAGTCACTTTGAGGGCTTACACCTTAGGCCCCCATTTCTGCAGAGCATATAGGGTAGGCCCCTACTTTCAAACATCCAACTTACAAATGTCTCCTACTTGAAAACAGAAGGAGACAACAGGAAGTGAGATGAAAAAAGACAGATGGCAAAAAAAAATTATACAGGGGTGATAACCCTTCCCTATGTTTTCCAAAAATCTTAAAAATATATTTTTTGAGTGGAGCTACACTTTAAAAATGTACCAGTTCAAAATTACAAACAGATTCTACTTAACACAACAAACCTACACAGTCCCTGTTTTGTTTGCACCGCCTGTATACTGCTGTTCTGAGTATATAGGGCCTGGGGGCCCCACGCCTTTCCTTTTTTTTTAATATGGGTACGGGGTTCCCCTTAATATCCGTACCAGACCCAAAGGGGCTGGTAATGGGCAGGGGGGCTACCCATGCCATTTTTCTCAATGATTTTCATCCATATTGCCAGTACCAGATATTACATTAAAACCGCAAGCAGGTTTCCTGGACCTCCCCATATCAGCCTACTGTGGGTCAGCTCCGCCCCCTCTTACCCCTCAAGGACCGCCTTTTTCCTAGCCCATAAAGGGCGGCTGTCTGCCCACACCAGTGTTCTTTTTTCATTCTCGCTCCGGACGCCTTTTAAAGTTTATTTATTTATTTTTATTTTGTATTTATTTATTTATTTTTTTCTCCATCCACCATCCTTCCTGTTCCGGTTCAGCCTCTCCTGTATCAGAAGACCCCCCCATAGAGGCAGTAAATCTCCTGAGGAGGTGGGTTCCCTTGGTGCTGGGATAAAAAGGTGCAGTATAAATGACTGTGTATTACTGGCAAAGGTCACTGGCAGTATAAATGACTGTATATACCTTCGTTAGGCAGGTGTTGGCACTCTCTCCTTCCATGTTTTGTGTGTTCAGGCAGTGATTTGGCTCGCTGGGTCTTGTAGTTCACCACCTCCACATGTATTCCTTTCAGGAAGCTCAGTTGAGCCGGTGAGGTCAGAGGTAGCTTCTTCTTGGATTGCCTAGCAAACACCAGAATGCTGACTGCTGATTTGCAGCAGGCTCTGTCCTCTAGGGCTAATCTCAGTGTCCATCTGATCAATCGGCTACTCTGCTCTGGTAAGCCTGATTTCCAGGACTCTCATTTCTTACTGCTGTGTTACTTGTCTGTCAGAGTGTATCCTGTGCCTTTTATAGATCTGGGGAGTTTTGCCTGCCTGTCTAGCTGCCTTAGCACTGAAGATTCAGATGGAGAAGTTTATTTTATTCATTTATTTTATTTATTTGTTTATTTAAAAGAGAGCACATCCTCTGTTTTACAGAGAGAAGGGCCCAGTGTGAGCTAAACGCCCGCAAAGAGGTTCCTAATCAGAATTCCAGCCTCAAAGGAGTAAAAGGCTAGACATGACAAGTTGCATGCAGCTGGATAGATGCCTGTTGTCACAGCATTCCAGATCTCCCTCACCCTTACCTCGCTTTAGTCGCTCGGACCTGAGCCAGGAGAGGTCAAGACATCAGAAAGCCTCTAGAAAGAGGAAATCTGGGCGCAGACAGAGAAGATCCTCTTCTTTAGATAGGTCTTCATCGCCGGCCCAGGCAGAAGAAGGATCCTGTTGGGTCATCAGAGGAAAGCGGGTGGGCATCTTGCTTCAAGGAGGCAGCTAGGGACAATGCTGCGAATGCACGCCAGGTTAAATCCTACATTAAGCACGCAGCCAAGGAAGGGTTGAGCAGTGTTTCAAGGAATCCTGCTCATCCTGCTGTATCTTCAGCATTTGCAGATTCAGATCATGTCTTTTCAGTGTGTTTTAACTTTAACGTCGATAGCGATTCAGATCCATCTGAGGCTGAGATGGTCTCGAAATCGCATACATTTGATTTTTGTACTGGTTCCCCCCTTGGTGGAGGCCTCAAAGAAACAGCAGAGATGCTACCCATATTTAAAGAAATCTTTATTTTCCTGCCCATTCATTTCTGAAATTAAAGTGACTGGGCGGGGTCTGAGAAGCTCAATGCGCATAATAGAGTATCGAAGCTGTAACCCTTGGGACACTATGCCTAAGGTGGATGCTTCATTACCTAGATTCGCCTGCCACATTACGCTTCCGCTGGAGGATTCGGTCTCTTTTAGGGATCCTATGGATCGCAGAATAAACGCAGACCTAAATAGGTTGTATAGTTTCGCCGAAGCAGTCTGCAGGCTGGCTGTAATGCTCACTTCTGTGGCAGCAGCACTTGGGTTGGATTCGCACCTTTGCGTTTTTGGTGCTTTTTGCGGTTTTGCACTACTGTTCATTTACCATGGTCTCCTATGGGGCATGCTCGGTGGTGCGGATCTGCGGAATGCAGGGAGAGTGCATGAGTCTGAGTCCAGCCTTAGGCTGTGGGTAGCGGAGCTGGTGGATGGATGTTCAGATGAAAGTCTGGGAAGTGGCAGTTCTTCTCTTTTGCAGTTTTCTGGACTGCTGTAGCGTTTGTGGCTGATGACCAGGTCAGGGAACCAGTTCAAAAGATGACAGCGATTGATGAGGCGATTCAGTTCGCGTTGTGCGCTATACAAATTATTCATTCATTCATTCATTCATTCATTTATTCACAGCAAAGATAATGGCTCATTCCATCACAGCCGCAGAGCCTTATGGTTGAAGCATTGGTCAGCCGACAAGGCTTCCAAGCACAGTCTGTTTGATTCCATTCAACGGGAAGATACTCTTCAGGAAGACTTAGAATCACACAATTCAGCGTGTTTCTGGCGGCAGATCTAGCCTAATCCTGTAGAAGAGAAAAAGACAACAGCAGCCCTTTCGGTTTAATTAGAGATCCAAAGTAGGGTCCAGCGAGGCCAGTACTTACAGACAGTTTTTCATGGAAGGGTGCCGTGTAGGTTTAAGAGATATTTCTTAGACCTACAGGTAAGCCTTAATCTAGGCTTACCTGTAGACTAGCCTAATTCGGGGGTTTGGGTAGTCAAATTACAGGATGCCTGGATTGAATTATTGTCTCGAGTTCAGAACAAGGCCCCATCAGAGCTTGTTCGTAGAAACATATAGAGAGAATATATAGGGGAGCTGTTGGCAGCAAGTGCCAGCCTTCCGGTTCCAAGGCACAAATTTTTTCAAAGAGTATGTTCCCCTCTGTTTTTGGTCCCAAAGGCTTCAGGGGGTTTCGGACCAGTTTTTTGGCCTCAAAGTCCTAAATTCTTTCATGAAGGTTCCACCATTCAAAACGGAATCAGGGAATCAGGGGAAACGATCATTTCCGTTGTGGACTTAGGAGACTGGATGGTTTCCATCGATTTGGCGGATGCGTATCTTCTTGTTTCCATAGACGCATCTCAGCATCGCTTTCTCAGGTTTTCCGTGGAAGGCTCTCATTTTCACTTTTAATGTCTCCCTGTTACGTACCTACCGGATGAGCCTGACGTGCAGTGGGAAGGCTGTCTCGTACAACCCCGGCTCAAGGGCCACCGATGTTGCAACAGTGGCTGCAAGAGCCTGGCAGTGTATGGGTGCCTGGTTCGTCTTTGGTCTTGTCAGTTAAGCTGGTGCAGCAGGAAACAGGAATCAGGCTGGTAAGCTGGGGAGACACTGAATATGTAGTCAGACAAGCCAGGTTTGGTAACAGGTGATCAGATGTAGATATAGACGACAGGCAGAGAATGGTCAGGATACAGGCAAAGTTCGGCAACAGGATATCAAGCAGCGTAGAGCAGAGCGTGGTTTCAAGGCAGGCCAGGGTCAGGATAGCAGAGATCAAATCGAAGTCAAACAAGCCGGGTCAAACACAGGAAACAGATCGGATCACAGGAACAGGAAGTCACTGGAACAGGTATGAGCTGCAGACCAGACAGCAAAGACACAGTGCTGCTGAGGTGTTTAAATAAGGCAGCCTGTTACTAATCACTGAAATTAGTCTGCACTAGGGATGAGCTTCGTGTTCGAGTCGAACGTATGTTCGACTCGAACATCGGCTGTTCGCCCGTTCGGCGAATTCCGAACGTTATGGGCCGTTTGCGCCAAATTCATGTGGCGCTCACGGCCCACAATGCACTGCGATGGCGTAGTGCATTGCTGGCTCATGATTGGCCAAGCATGCACTGTGACTCCGCATTCTTGGCCAATCACAGCGCCGGCAGCGAGGAGAGCCATGATTGGCCACAGGCAGGATGCCTGTGGCCAATCATAGCTCAGGCTGTGTAGTACACGCCCCACACTATATAAGGCCACCAGCGCAGCGGTCTTGTGTAGTGTGTTGGCGTCTGTAGCAGTTAGTGGGTGTTCTGTGTACCTTCAACACAGTATACACCGATCGTTATCGGCCGATTTTTCGTTCTTGCTCTTCTGTAGTGGTTGTTGTCTGCGTGCCCTGACCGCAGTGTACACCGCTATATTCACCTATATAGCTAGCGATATATCTATCTTTTATAAAAGAGCTTGCAGTCAGTGTTAGGAGATTGTGCGTGCTGTCTGGTGCTCTGAACGCAGTATACACCGCTATATCCACCTATATAGCTAACTATCTTGCTCGTTTTAAATAGAGCTTTCAGTCAGTGTTAGGAGATTGTGCGTGCTGTCTGCGTGCTCTGAACGCAGTATACACTGCTATATCCACCTATATAGCTAACTATCTTGCTCGTTTTAAATAGAGCTTGCAGTCAGCGGTAGGAGATTGTGCGTGCTGTCTGCGTGCTCTGAACGCAGTATACACCGCTATATCCACCTATATAGCTAACTATCTTGCTCTTTTTAAAAAGAGCTTGCAGTCAGTTGTAGGAGATTGAGCTACACTTTAAAAATTTACCAGTTGAAAATTACAAACAGATTCAACTTAACACAACAAATCTACACAGTCCCTGTCTTGTTTGCACCGCCTGTATACTGCTATATAGGGCCTGGGGGCCACACGTATTTCCTTTTTTTAATATGGGTACGGGGTTCCCCTTAATATGCGTACAAGACCCAAAGGGGCTGGTAATGGGCAGGGAGGGCTACCCATGCCATTTTTCTCAATGATTTTCAACCATATTGCAGGAACCAGATATAACATTAAAACCGCAAGCAGTTTTAAATGATGTTATTTCCGTTTAATGTCATTTTGTGCAGGGACTGTTCTAAGCACGGGAAACACGTGGCACTTCACAGGCATACTACAGACACCCCCCATGCACCATATTTAAAAGAAATATTTCACTTTTTTTTTCACTTTAATCGTCATTAAAATCAGTGCTCCCGCCAAAACTGCCATTTTTAAAAACATTTTAGGCATTGACCCATGTCCCCTGGGGCAGGAGCCAGGTCCCCAAACCCTTTTTAGGACAGTATCTTGCATATTAGCCGTTAAAATTAGCACTTTTAATTTCGAACGTTCGAGTCCCATAGACTTCAATGGGGTTCTAACGTTCGTACGAATTTGGGGTCCGTTCGAAAGTTCTGCTGCGAACCGAACAGGGATGTGTTCGGCTCATCCCTAGTCTGCACTATTTTAACCCCTAGGTGGCAGATCCATGACATTGCCTCCCTCTTACGGGCAACCTCCGGGTGAGCAACAGGTCTCTCTTCTGTGGATGACTGCGAAAAAAGGCATTAACCAAGTCTCTGGCATGCACATCCTCTTCAGCCTCCCAAGAGTTATCCTCTGGGCCATAATCTTTCCACTTAACTAGGTACTGTACCTGATTCTTTCTTTTCCTACAGTCTATGATGGCCTCTACCTCGTACTCCTTTTCGCCATTGATGGTCACAGGTTCTGGTGGCCTGGATAATCTATCTGGGAAAGAGTCAGGGACTGCAGGTTTCAAGAGAGGAACATGGAAGACAGGATGTATCTTAAGCCAATCGGGTAAACATAATTCATAAGCAACCTCATTGAGTTTAAATTTAGGTGCCAGTTTCTTTGAGGGACATGTCAACCTGAGATTCATAGTAGACAGCCATACCTGGTTTCCCGGGTGGAGGATCAGTTCACCCCTTCTTTTCTTGTCAAAAGCTCTCTTGCTTGTTGCTTGTGCCTTGGTAACCACTTCTTAAAGTAACTTATTGTTGCAGTTGAGGAAATCCACTGTGTCTTGGACAGCAGGAACTGTGGTCTCTGCAATAAAGTCGGGCAAGAAGGATGGGTGAAAACCATAATTTGCAAAGAAGGGTGACTGACCTGTGGCTGAGTGAGTGGCATTATTGTAGGCGAACTCCGCCAGTGGTAGCAGCGAAACCCAGTTATCCTGGACAAAAGTGGCTAAACATCGGATATACTGCTCCAACGTCTGATTGGTCCTCTCTGTCTGTCCATTGGTCTGGGGATGGTAGCCGGAGGACAAAGATCTTTCAATTTTAAGGGCTTCACACAGAGTTTTCCAGAATCGGAAGTGAACTGAACCCCAGATCAGAGACAATGTTCATAGGGACTCCATGAAGCCTAACAATCTCTCTGATAAACACTTTAGCTGTAGAGGCAAGAAATGGGCCATTTTGGACAATCGGTCCACTACCACGAAGATGGCTGTGCATCCTTCCAATGGGGGAAGTTCCACAATGATATCCATGGCTATCATTCTCAATGATCTGTCAGAGACTGGCAGTGACCGAAGTAGACCCCAGGCTCTGTTCTTTGTACCCTTGCTCTGGTTGCAGATTGCACAGGAATTTACGTATCTCTTACAGGTTTCTTCCAGGTCTGGCCACCAGAACGTGCGTTTCAGGAGATCAAGCGTCTTGTGCACCCCAAAATGACCTGCTAAGGAATGATCATGACACAGACCCAAAATGGTTATACGTAGACATTCAGGCACAAATACCTTGCTTCCGTTAAACAGCAATCCTTCCTGAAGTGTCAGCATGACCCCTGGAGGGCTAGGAACATCTGTCAAAGCCTGCTTCATTCGGTTGAGAAGGTTGCCCTGTAAAAGTAAGAAGTTATTTTCAGACAAGATGGTATCTGCCACTGGTGGTTCCTTGGGGTCATCAAACAGATGAGACAGTGCATCTGGTTTGACATTCTTTGAGCCCAGCCAGTAGGTAATGTGGAAAACAATTCGGGAAAAGAACAGGGCCCAACGTGCTTGACGTGGCTTAAGGCTTTTAGCAGTCCTCAGGTACTCAAGATTTTTGTGGTCAGTATAGATCAATATGGGATGCGCTGCTCCCTCCATTCTTCTAAAGCCGCTTTTATGGCCAGCAATTTTCGGTCCCCAACGTCATAGTTTCTCTCTGCTGGAGACAGCCTGCAGGAGAAAAAGGCTACTGGATGCATCAGATCCTTAGGGCCTTGGCGTTGGGAGATGACTGCTCCAATAGCGACTTCAGATGCGTCTACTTCTAGTGTATAAGGCAGAGACGGGTCTGAGTGAGCAAGAACAGGTGCTGAAGTAAACAGTCCCTTCAAGGTATCAAATGCGGCTTGTGCCTCGGGTGTCCAATGGAAGAGGAGGTTCTGTTTAGTCAGCTGTGTGATAGGGGTTATGATAGCGGAGAAGCCCCTAATGAACCTCCTGTAGAAGCGCTGCACCCCCTTCTTGTCTGTAGGTGCAGGCCAGTCTTAGATAGAGACTTTTTTAGAGTCCATGTTAATGCCTTCAGGTGAGATTATCAGTCCCAGGAATTGGATGCTGCTTCGTTCAAACTCGCATTTTTCACCTTTAGCATAGAGTCCGTGCTGGCGGAGCCGGCTCAGCACCCTTTTGACATGATCTCGGTGGGAGTCTAGGGAAATGGAAAAAATCAAGATGTAGGTAAACGATCAAAAATATATCCAGAAAGTCTCTGAAAATGTCATTGACAAAGTGTTGGAAGGTAGCCGGGGCATTGCATAGTCCAAAGGGCATCACCAGGTATTCATAGTGGCCGAATCGGGTGCGAAAAGCTGTCTTCCACTCATCCCCTTGACGGGTGCGGACTAAATTGTAGGCCCCCCGTAGATCTAGTTTGGTGAAAATGGTTGCTGACCTTAATCTCTGAAATAGTTTGGGTACTAGAGGGAGAGGATACCGGTTTTTAACTGTAATTTTGTTGAGCTCCCGATAGTCCACACAAGGTCGTAGGGAGTGGTCCTTTTTCTCAACAAAAAATATTCCTGCTCCTGCTGGGGAGGTAGAGGGTCGGATGAACTCCTTTTTCAAGTTTTCTTGGATATATTCTTTTAGTGCCTCCTGTTCTCGTTCAGCGAGGGGGAAGATTCTACCAAAAGGGATTTCAGACTCTGGAAGCAGTTTAATTGGGCAGTCGTATGGCCGATGCGGGGGAAGAGTGTCAGCCCCTCGCTTACTAAAGACATCCAGGAACTCATGGTATGGTTTAGGTATGACTTGCCGCACCTCAGACTCAGAGTCCACACAAAGTAGTGTTGTAGAAGAAGCTGGGGCTCTTGGAAGGCAGTGTTCCTGGCAATAGGCTGAGTGGAAGTCAATGCTCCCTGTGGCCCAGTCAACTCGTGGATTATGCGCCTTCAGCCAGGGTAGGCCCAGAATAACAGGAAATAGTGGGGAAGAGATGACATCGAGGCTTAGGATTCCCTTATGTTGGGAGGAGGCCAACACGGGTAAGGGAAATGTCTCTTGGGTCACAGGTCCGGACTTGATACATGATCCGTCAGCTAGAAAAACAGAAAGTCCTTGTGCTTTAGGTCTTAAGGGGATATGTTGTTGTGTTGCAAAGGTTAGATCGATGAAGCAACTGCAGGCCCCGGAATCAATGATTGCGGTAACTGGCACTTCCCTTTCTAGCAGCTGGAAAGAGATGGGAAGGGTTAGGTTGGTGGCGTTGGTAAATAAAGAAAAGTTATTAACGGAAGAAAACATCCGCCACCTACATGTCTTGGTTGGACAGGAACGTACATAGTGGCCCGCTTCCCCACAGTATAGACAGAGGTTGTTCTGTCGTCAGTGCAGGCGTTCCTCCGGAGACAGAGAGGGGCGTATTAGGCCAACTTGCATAGGCTCTAGTGCTTCGGTGGCAATAGTAACAGGAGCTGGCTGAACTGGAGTGAAGCAAACAGGTGCAGAGTGAGTAGGCGCTGGGATCCGTGGCATCATCCAGACCAGACGTGGCTGCTGGGCTGATCTTTCGGATCGTCGCTCACGGAGCTGACGGTCAATTTGAATGGTCAGTGTGATAAGGGCTTACAGGGTATTTGCCAATTTGTCTTTCAGACCTTCTGATAACTCCAAGCGTAACTGGTGACGCAGGGCTGCGTCATTCCACTGTGTGTCTGCACTCCAGCATCTAAAGTCTGTAACGTAATCTTCGGCCGTTCTTAGGCCTTGCTGGAGTGCATGAAGGGCAGCCTCTGTTGTGGTGGTTCGTTGCGGGTCGTCGTATAATTCGGCCATCATGTCGAAGAAGGCGGACATGGACTGTAACAAGGCATCATTCTTCTCCAACATCCGATGAGCCCAGGACTGGGGCTCACCCTGAAGCAGTGATATGATGAATCCTACTTTGGTGGCTTCAAGGGAGAAGGTTCTGGGGTGTAAGGTGAAATACAGTTCACATGCGTTACGGAAGGATCGAAATTTCCCCCAGTCACCTGAAAATCTCTCTGGTGCTGCAACTCTGGGTTCAGGGGGCAGCATCACCACTGAGGTTGCTGCAGTGGCAGTCCCTGAGGCAGAAGGAGCAGCAGCGCTTGCTGGTGTAGCTATAGTCTGTACACGTTGTTCCAGTTGTGTATAACCCTCCTGTAGAGATTTGACTGCTTGGGTAAGGGCTGCAAGATGCTGACAGATGTTATCCATGGCCGACTTCCCACTTGCAGTCTCAGTCATGGCTGTCTGGTACTGTTACGTACCTGCCGGATGAGCCTGACGTGCAGTGTAAAGGCTGTCTCGTACAACCCTGGCTCAAGGGCCACCGATGTTGCAACAGTGGCCACAAGAGCCTGGTACACCGCCAGGTTCGTCTTTGGTCTTGTCAGTTCAGCTGGTGCAGCAGGAAACAGGAAGCAGGCTGGTAAGCTGGGGAGACACTGAATACGTAGTCAGACAAGCCGGGTTTGGTAACAGGTTATCAGATGTAGATATAGACAACAGGCAGAGAATGGTCAGGATACAGGCAAAGTTCGGCAACAGGATATCAAGCAGTGTAGAGCAGAGCGTGGTTACAAGGCAGACCAGGGTCAGGATAGCAGAGATCAAATCGTAGTCAAACAATCCGGATCAAACACAGGAAACAGATCGGATCACAGGAACAGGAAGTCACTGGAACAGGTATGAGCTGCAGACCAGACAGCAAAGACACAGTGCTGCTGAGGTGTTTAAATAAGGCAACCTGTTACCAAGCACTGAAATTAGTCTGCACTATTTTAACCCCTAGGTGGCAGATCCATGACACTCCCATTCAGTCTCTGCACAGCTCTGAGAATGTTCTCAAAGCTACTGTCTGCTGTCGTCGCGACTTTCAGGGTCAAGGGAGTGCAAATATTCCATTATCTAGTCGACATGCTACTTCTGGGTCCGTCAAATGAGCTCCTTCTACTTCATGTGAATTTCACCTGCAAACACTAGCTCGTTTCGCTTGGTTGTTCCACTATCGGAAGAGCCAGATGCATCCGACCCAAATGTTGGAGTATTTAGGAGTACAATTCAACACGGACCAGGGTGGTGTTTCTCTTCCTCAGAGGAAGGTCCAGGAGATCCAGTCTTAGACAAAAGCAGTGATAGCAAGGTCTACGATGATGGTGGAGGAATGCACGTACTCTCTTAGCATTCCAACCTATGTTGCAAGGTCGAGCTGTCTAGAATCTTGGGCAACAATTATGGTGGCTTATGTGTCTCAAGGAGGCACAAGAAGTCGCCCTCTCCTTCAGGTGACATGTCAATCTTCCTATGCGCAGAGAAGAATCTTGGCTCTTACAGCATCTTATCTCCCAGGGCCTGGGAATGGTTTTAGCAGACCACTTGAGTCGAGGCTTTGAGGATCACAACGAATGGGGCCTGAATCGATAGATCTTATGGCATTGGAGGAGAATTGGTAATAATAGGTCATCCTCGCGCTACAATGGTAAATTCAAGAAGACTGGTATGGTTGCAGCAAAAACACCGGCAGAGGTGCAAACCCTCCCCTCAAGTGATAGTAAGTAAACAATAAATGGTGTTGCGCTCCACACAAAATTAATTAAAACTAGCAACAAAATTGATAAATAATCGCATAAAATCTAAAAGACGCACTCATGCGATTAAAATTACTTTAAATTATAACTACAGACTAATGTGCTGAAATTTATACCAAGTGATTGATAAGGTGTTCAGAGTATAACTTATTCCTAGTGTTGTTCATACAGAGGAGATCTAAATGATCTATGCAATCATATTAAAGTGCAAGTGAAATAATATAGATAAAAACGCAAATCCTAATAATAACACTTCAAAAGAATCGTGACATCAAACAAATGTGTGACAGTCCATAAAAGTGCATCCAAGTGCCAACGTGTGTACAAAAAACCTTGTGTAAGAGAAGAATAAATACACAATAAAGGAATATAAAAAAAGTATATATAAAAAAATATCAAAGAGTAAAAAGACAATAAATCCAAAAAAGGGGGGTTCCTAAAAAGTGTCTCTTAATTCGCATAAAGGACTAGTAATTCAGTTCATGCAAAAAAATAAATAAATAAATAAAATGAATCCACGCTGTGCTATGTGAAGGGTTAATCCTGTGAACAACCCCGGGATAGTTCCACCAGTGATCTTGCAGCTCCTCAAACGTCTGTGCTCACACACTGAGTGCAGTGGGTACCTTACCTCACTGCTGTCAGTTAGACAGCAATATACTCCAATATAGCAGGTGTATCCTCAATCAGGATGTACGTCCTCAGCAGATGTAGGAACACTCCAATGATCTACGGTGCATAAATACAGTGTAGGCGCCCCCAAAACTTTTCCTCCAGATACTCCGCAAAGGATCACAAGTCAGACCCAAGAGAGAGAAGAAGGGGCTCCAATAGTGAAGTACGTCACACAAATACTTTAGGATTGGCCTAGGAGGACACCGGAAGTGACGTCCGGGGTAAGAACGAGGAAGCCATTCGTTGTTTTTAGCTGTATATGTTTGAATTTTACTACATAAATGTGAGTACCCAGGACTTGATCCTTTTTATAATAAAGTATTTGTGTGACGTACTTCACTATTGGAGCCCCTTCTTCTCTCTCTTGGGTCTGACTTGTGATCCTTTGCGGAGTATCTGGAGGAAAAGTTTTGGGGGCGCCTACACTGTATTTATGCACCGTAGATCATTGGAGTGTTCCTACGCCTGCTGAGGACGTACATCCTGATTGAGGATACACCTGCTATATTGGAGTATATTGCTGTCTAACTGACAGCAGTGAGGTAAGGTACCCACTGCACTCAGTGTGTGAGCACCCACGTTTGAGGAGCTGCAAGATCACTGGTGGAACTATCCCGGGGTTGTTCACAGGATTAACCCTTCACATAGCACAGCGTGGATTCATTTTATTTATTTATTTATTTTTTTGCATGAACTGAATTACTAGTCCTTTATGCGAATTAAGAGACACTTTTTAGGAACCCCCCTTTTTTGGATTTATTGTCTTTTTACTCTTTGATATTTTTTTATATATACTTTTTTTATATTCCTTTATTGTGTATTTATTCTTCTCTTACACAAGGTTTTTTGTACACACGTTGGCACTTGGATGCACTTTTATGGACTGTCACACATTTGTTTGATGTCACGATTCTTTTGAAGTGTTATTATTAGGATTTGCGTTTTTATCTATATTATTTCACTTGCACTTTATTATGATTGCATAGATCATTTAGATCTCCTCTGTATGAACAACACTAGGAATAAGTTATACTCTGAACACCTTATCAATCACTTGGTATAAATTTCAGCACATTAGTCTGTAGTTATAATTTAAAGTAATTTTAATCGCATGAGTGCGTCTTTTAGATTTTATGCGATTATTTATCAATTTTGTTGCTAGTTTTAATTAATTTTGTGTGGAGCGCAACACCATTTATTGTTTATTGGAGGAGAATTGTCAACTGCCTTGCTTCTTCTCCTGGACCTGGCCTCCACAGGTGTTGGGTCAGGGTGCTCTGTCCAGGTCTTGGAACTTCCCCTTGGTTTATGTGTTCCTGCTGCTTCCATTGGCTCTCAAAATCCTGCTGAAGATTCAGCGAGAAGGATCACAGCAATAGTAGTCTTACCTTACAGGCTCAGGGAGCCGTGGTTTCCTCTGGCTTGGAGGATAAAGTTGGGCTTGCCAATCCCATTGCCTCCTTGTCAAAATCTCTTTTGTGGAGTGGGGCCTGACATCCGAACTGCAGGAGGATGAAGTTAATAACTTGAAAGTGAGAGGGAGGCTTTAACTGGCTTGGGTCTCTCAGGTGGTGTAGTGGAAACATTATTACAGGCTCATAAGAGGTCCACAAATGTAACCTATCACCAGATCTGGAATACTACAGAAAGGGGTGGGGACCTTGGATCTCCTTCAGTGTCTAACATTTTGGAGTTTCTGCAGAGTGGTCTCTAAGGGTTAGCTTATAATTCCCTGAAGGGTCAAATCCCCACTTTGTTGGCTATGTCGTATACAAGATATTCTCTACATCCGTTGGTGATCTGATTTTTAGGGGCAGCCATACAAATCAGACCTCCATTGAAATATTTTTTTCAAAAAGAGGACTTAACACTAGTCTTGGGAACATCGCTGTTTCCTCCATTTGATCAAGCTTTCTCTTGTTCATTATTTCTTTTAACAGTTTTTTGGTTTTTACTAGCTTTTGCCTCCGCCAAAAGGGTCTCCGAGTTGTGCGCCTTCTCATCTAAAGAACCATATTATTTGGTGCTCCCAGACATGATAGTCCTTAGGCCGATTCCAAGCTTACTACCTAAGGTTGCCATATGATTTGAACTGGGGGGTCATTCTCCCAGCCTTTCCGGCGGATACAGCTGAGGATGAGTAGAGTAGGTTAGACCTGGGCTTTGCGGTTTCAGCCTACCTGAAATGGTAGCAGATCAGCTGTAGTTTTTTTTTCCCAATGTGGCCTAAAATGGTATGCAGGCAACATCCAGAGTTTTTTTTTTCTTCCAGATTTGTCAAAGACCATGCATATCGCATACAAAACTCTGTGCCTTCCTCCTCCTTCAGAGATCAAAGCACATTCGATGAGGGGTGTGGCGGCATCCTGGGCAGCATGCGCAAAGGTCACTCCTGAGGTAGTTTGAGGAGCAGCAAACTGGAGCGTGCCCAACAACTTTTATTAGGCATTACAGGCCAATTAAGGCTTGCCCGCCTGAGGAGACATTTGGCTCTATGGTTATTATGGCGGCTGTCGCCCATTAAGTAGCATTGAGGGTTTGGCTTATTTTTTGTCTTCTCTCCCTTTTTAGAAAGCTTGCTACATCCCATAGTAGGCTGACATGGGGAGGTCCAGGAATAAGGAAAAGTGTTGCCCATACTTACCGTAATTTTCCTTTCCTGGATCCTCCCCATGTCAGCCAAAGGATTCCCACCCAGTTTATCTGTGGTGAGGCGGGTATTTTTACCCGGGCTAGGAAAAAGGTGGTCCTGGAAGGGTCAGAGGGGGCAGAGCTGACCCATAGTAGGTTGACATGGGGAGGATCCAGGAAAGGAAAATTACGGTAAGTATGGGCAACAATTTTCCATATTAAATGACTCTTTGTCCGTTGAATGTCAATTTGTGCAGACTGTTCTAAACATGGGAAACACGTGCCACTTCACAGGCATACTATAGACACCCCCGGGCACAATATTTAAAGGAATATTTCACTTTTTTTTCACTTTAATCATCATTAAAATCAGTGCTCCCGAAAAAACTGGCGTTTTCATAAAATTTTTTGCCAGTGACCCATGTCCCCTGAGGCAGGAGCCGGGTCACCACACCCTTTTTAGGACAATATCATCTATATAAGCCATTAAAATTAGCACTTTTTATTTCGAACGTTCGAGTCCCATAGACTTCAATGGGGTTCTAAAGTTTGCACAAATTTTCGGTTCTTTCGAAAGTTCTGGTGCGAACCGAACCGGGGGGGTGTTCGGCTCATCCCTACTCTATTGCTTCTGATCCTCCTTATAGTTGCAGGGGGGGAGACCGCCCTCCTCTTCTGGCCTCCCACGAAGCTGGGCCCCGTCTCCATTATCTCACCACGCGCTCGGACTCCAGGCAGCCGCGGCGTCACTGCAGGGGATTCCCCAGATCCTCTCTCTCTCTCTCTCTCTCTCTCTCTGGTGGCTTGTCACATCTCCCACAGTGGCGGCGGCTCATCATAGCACTCCCGGCTGGAATGTGGAGTAGTTGAGTAGCAGGTAAATCTTGCAGGGGTGTCCCGCCATCCATCCCATTCCCAGCCTTGTCTTCAGCCCCTACTGCATCCAGGGCCAGGTACCGCTGAAGCCATGCTGCTACTCTGCTGCCCTCCGTTCTTTCCAGCAGCCGTCTTAGTAAAGGCTCCATGCTGTGCAGCACTGTAGCTGGCACCTCCTTTTGCTTGAAGGTCCAAAGAGGACCAGAACTGGATCCAGCTGCCTTAAATACTTTTGGGACAGCATCCCATAATAATCACATGTGTTCCCATTGGCTTTTATAGCCCACCTGGGATACCACTGAAATTCTTAAAGGACCATGTGCAAATTAATAGAGGGGGATATCAGCCACATTCCCATGGAGGTGTGCCCAAAGAGTTGTGCCCCCCTTAACATTTGTTTAGCTAGAGTTTATGGGACAATAAAGGAATATTGGCAGATGGACAGAGGATACACAAAAACTCATCACATAGGGTAATCTGTATACAAGGCAAATAGGCATTAAAGTGACGCTGTTACTTCTATAAAGAAAATCCAGCCAGCTGCCCTCAGTAACAGAAATAGCTGAAAATGTCCTCTCTAATGGACATCAAAATCAGTTTTTACTGACTTCATGAGCTTTGGACACTACTTCTTTCAGACTCTTCTGAGCATGTCGGATAGTGCGTTCCCCACTGACCACCATGGTTCTCACCCTCTAGCTGCTATATAAGAGACTGTATATATGTTTTATGCACTGCAGATCACTGAATCACCTGCCTGTCTGAAAGTGTGTTTGAAAATGTACACCAGGAATGGTCTGCAGTCGGATAGAAGCTTGGCTAGACTAGAATGCAGTGTATATATATGTAGGAGACTGTATATATATTTAATGCACTGCAGATCACTGAATCACCTGCCTGCATGAAAGTATATTTGGAAAACGTACACCAGGAATGGCTTGCAGTCAGATATAGGCTTGGCTAGACTAGAATGCAGTGGATATATATGTAGGAGACTGTATATATATTTTATGCACTGCAGATCACTTAATCACCTGCCTGCCTGAAAGTATATTTGAAAACGTACACCAGGAATGGCCTGCAGTCAGATATAAGCTTGGCTAGACTAGAATGCAGTGGATATATACATAGGAGACTGTACATATATATTTTATGCACTGCAGATCACTGAATCGCCTGCCTGCCTGAAAGTGTATTTGAAAATGTACACCAGAAATGGCCTGCAGTCAGATATAGGCTTGGCTAGACTAGAATGCAGTGGATATATATATATATATACACACACTGTATCCAGTTTAGCTAGATCTGACTGCAGGCCATTCCTGGTGTACTGTTTCTAATATACTTCAGACAGGCAGGTGATTCAGTTAGCTGCAGAGTATTTTATATATATATATATATATATATATATATATATATATATATATATATATATATATTTCTCGATCATACTTCACGGGACACAGAGCCTTCATTACATAGTGGGTTAGATAGGCACCTTTGGTGATTGGACACTGGCTAACCCCAATTAAGGAGAATTCCTCCCCTATATAACCGCTCCCATATGGGAGGCACCTCAGTTTTGTAGCAAAGCAATAGGAAACCATATAAAACCCAAGAAGGGCGGGAGCTCTGTGTCCCGTGATGTACTTTCAAGAAAAGGATTTTACAGGCTGTATTCAAAAATCCTCTTTTCTTGATCATACATCACGGCACACAGAGCCTTCATTACATAGTGGGATGTCCCAAGCAATGCTCAGTTTGAGGGCAGGGAGACACAGATCAGAATTATAAACCACCATGGATCAGAGGAACTAAACTGTAGCCTGCAGTACACTGCACCCGAAGGCGGTAGCCTCTTGCCCTCTTACATCCACCTGATAGAATCTGGTGAATCTATGGACTGATGACCAAGTCACAGCCTTACAGATCTGAGCCATGGAGGCCTGGTGATGCACTGCCCAAGAAGCACTAACAGCCCTAGTTGAGTGTGCTTTCACTTGAAAAGCAGGATGGTAAATTGGACCTTGCAAGAGTAGATTTGGCCAGAGAGGAAGGATCCAAGGCCTGCCTACTGCCATCTTTACGATCTCTGCATACCAAGGTCGTCTGGGCCAAGCCGGGGCTACTAAAAAAAAAAGACTTTGCTTCCATTTTGACTCTCCCCAGGAACCGTGGAAGAAGCAGATTCAGTGGGAAGGCATAAATTAGATTGTATTGATCTCATGGAATTGTCAGAGCATCTGACCCCTGAGCAAGTACGTCCTTTGTTGTGGACACAAACTTGTCCAGCTTCTTGATGAATCTGAACATGAACAGATCTATATCCAGAGTACCCCATTTGTGACATATGGTCTGAAATATGTCAGGATGTAGAGACCATTCTCTTGGGCATAGTTTCTGGTGGCTTAGAAAATCCGCTTGCCAATTTTCCACCTCTTTTTGTGCATCCAGACTTCTGGTGCCACCTTGGTGATTGATATAAGCCACAGCCGTGGCATTGTTGGACTGTATCCGAAAAGGGTAACCTTGTAGTCTGTAAGACCAGTCCATGAGGGCCAAGTAAATTGCCAGAATGTCCAGAAAATTTATGGGCAAGAGCCTTTCGGTCATGGACCATCTTCCCTGCATGCATCCAGCACTGCTCCCCAGCCTGTCAGGCTGGCATCTGTGGTTAAGTTTTTCCATGGAAGTGGAAGAAAAGCCTTGCCTTCCTAAAGATTCTTGGTTTTTAACCACCAATTGAGACCTTTGTGAATCCCTGGGGATAAGCACATAGGAAGATCCAAGGTATGAGGCTTCTTTTTCCAAGCTGCAAGGATGCTTCTCTGTAAAGGCCTTGGTTGAAACTGGGCAAACGGAACAGCCTCGAAAGAGGCAACCATTTTTTCCTACCAGTCTCATATATAGCCAAATGGAGGAACTCCTTCTGCTTAACACTAGGCAGACCAGAACTTTTATGGCCTTGGCTTTTGGCTTTGGTAGAAACACTCTGCCTTGAGCGGTGTCTATGATCAGGCCCAGATATTCCAACCTTGTTGAAGGTTGCAAGGAAGACTTTTCTAGGTTTATAATCCAACCTAGGCTTTGCAGGTGTTTTACTGTCTTGAGAACACTGTGGTTCAGGTGCGCTACTGTCTGCTCTATGAGTAACAAATCGTCTAGATAAGCTATCACGGTTATGCCCTGAGCTCTTAGATTCGCTAAGAGAGGGTCTAGAATCTTTGCAAAAACCCAAGAAACTGTAGCAATACCAAAAGGAAGGGCCACAAATTGAAAATGGTGCTGATCTACCGCGAACGTTAGATATTTTTGGTGAGTGGGAAATATAGGCACATGAAGATATGCATCCTTGATATCTATTGATGCCATAAACTCTCCCCCTTGAAGGGTGGAGACCACAGAACGTATTGACTGCATTCAGAAGGACCGGATTTGTAGAAATTGATTCAGATCTTTTAGATCCAGGATGGGTCTGACATCCTCATTTGGTTTTAGAACGGCGAAGAGATTCGAATAAAACCCTGAACTCTGATAGTTTGGGTCCACTTCCACTATCACCCCCTGGGATAGCAAGTGATCTAAGGCCAAAAGTAGCGGTCTTCGCTTTACTGGATCTTTGGAGACCCTTGACCTTAGGAAACAAGATGGTGGAATCTCCTGGAATTCTAGCTTGTAGCCCAGAGATACTGAGGAGACTACCCATCTTTCTTGAACCTCTTCCCGCCAGGCTTCTGCAAATTGCAGGAGCCTTCCCCCCACTCAGCCGAGTGGGGGCGCCCCTTTTTGGGGGGCTCTGGGGCTCTGCTTGGCAGACTTACATCCCAAAGTCTTTTTCTGCCCTTCGGGGTGACCGTGGGCCTTTCCTCTGGAGGTAGATTGGGAAGGCCGTCGCACGTCTAAATGAGGGACGTTTATTCTTTTTGATTGGTAGAAATGTCAGTTGGATCCTTAAACACCTGAGCATTGTCCAGAGGGCAGGTCAGGTTTTTATTCACACAAGAGACAGCCGCATCCACGGATGGGACCCCCCCCCCCACTTCTTGGTGAATCTTTTCTCCAGAGGATAAAGCATATAAAAACTTTTAAGAGGAGAAAACTGTTTATCAGGATGCCCCCAATCTTCATACAACAATTTATTCAATAAAGGATGAATTTGAAAAATGCAGTCTGTGGGATTTTCCTGACCCCCAAGGAAAAAAAAGAGGATGTAGGGGCCTCAGCAGAGGGCATTCTGAAAGTGGTATGCACCAATTCAGTGTAATACTGGACCTGCTTCTTGAGTGCCTGAGAGGAGGAAACTCTTTCCTCTTCCTCTGATTCCTCTGACTGCTCTTGATCCCTATTCCATTATAGGGATCTCTCCTCATTGTCAGAAGACTCATCTGAAAGAGAAATTGCAGAAGAGGGAGGGGATCTACCCCTTTTCCTGCTATCTTTTAAGGAAGCTGAAATAAAAATCATAATTCTTCCTTCAAAAGAGTCTTCTGTCACATACACTGGGGCTGCAATATTAGGAGAGGCTGCAAAACCTGATAAGGGCACTGACTCATCTGTGAGGCTGGCTCCTTTCTTGCAGGGGGGATGGTAACCTACAGGCATCTTTAGGACCCCTAGACATAGGCGGTGATTTTTTAGTGCCTTTGTTACCTCCTCCTGAGACCCTCTGTTACGTACCTGCCGGATGAGCCTGACGTGCAGTGGGAAGGCTGTCTTGTACAACCCCGGCTCAAGGGCCACCGATGTTGCAACAGTGGTCACAAGAGCCTGGCGGTGTATGGGTGCCTGGTTCGTCTTTGGTCTTGTCAGTTCAGCTGGTGCAGCAGGAAACAGGAAGCAGGCTGGTAAGCTGGGGAGACACTGAATACGTAGTCAGACAAGCCAAGTTTGGTAACAGGTGATCAGATGTAGATATAGACAACAGGCAGAGAATGGTCAGGATACAGGCAAAGTTCGGCAACAGGATATCAAGCAGTGTAGAGCAGAGCGTGGTTACAAGGCAGGCCAAGGTCAGGATAGCAGAGATCAAATTGTAATCAAACAAGCCGGGTCAAACACAGGAAACAGATCGGATCACAGGAACAGGCAGTCACTGGAACAGGTATGAGCTGCAGACCAGACAGCAAAGACACAGTGCTGCTGAGGTGTTTAAATAAGGCAGCCTGTTACCAATCACTGAAATTAGTCTGCACTATTTTAACCCCTAGGGGGCAGATCCATGACACCCTCTTACATGAAGATATAGTCCTAAGCTACAAAGAAGAGGTACTAGTACAAATGCAATCACTGTTGTGCTAAAAGTCTTAGAATATACAAATATGCTTAATACTGCACAACCTGATGCCGAGTAGATGTCTTAGGTTTGCCTGGATCTGCCCACTTTAGGATGCTTACTGCCCACAGCTCTGTGTCCATCTGCTTACAGGACTCTGGCGCTCTGGGCTTTTTAAAATTGCCTCCTTGCGCCTGCACAACCACGCCCCCTCTATTATTAAGGAATAAAGTTTAATCACAGTCACAGGTATGCACACACTGCCTATCATTGACAATGAAATACTGTAGTCACATACATATTTATATCATGTCCAAATGTTTCAACATGTTTCACCAAGGAGGCTTCTTCAGGAAAAAAGAATGTGAGGACTTATTTATTAGGTATAAAGGAGCATATTCCATTCAGCTTTAGGTGCATATGGAAAAAATAAAAAAATATTAGTTTATGACATATTAACAAGTTAGCATAATACATCTTGCACATGCATGGCTATAAATCACCCACAAAACAAGAAAAAACCCAAATGCAAACAAAAAAAAGAGAAAAAAAACTCCTTACAAATGGGAGATCCTCCTGAGTAGCTCCACAGCCCTGCACCTAGACCCAGTCCATACAGAGCCAGATCTCCCGTAGGGAGGGATGTAATGCTTATTATACCAATAACTGCAATATATGTTAAACATGTATCAATTGAGGAGAGAGCATGCGACAAGTCCATGGCAGGCTCTAATAAATGAACCGTACTCACCTCAGTCCTGTTTGTTAATTAGCAAATATATATATACTGGGAGCTCATGCAGATGAAAAAAAGGGGGGGGGGGACATTGGAATATGTTGATATATTAAAAAGTTTCACCGATCTGAAAGAATATAAAAATATATGTATATATGTCAGATATTATTCTATTCATTCCAACCCAGATGTCCCTCTATAACTCAAAAGAAAACTTCTCACCTCTGTAGATCCTAATAGTGCTATATGGGATACCCATCCAGCGGTCACTCACACGCCAAAATGGAGAAGACACAGAAAGGATAAAACAGGAGGCCAAAACTCAAAGCAGAAAATGACCAACTTATACCTATTCATAAGGCAAAGAAAAGAACAAAAAGGCCACCATTTAGGTCCATCTATATGTAAAAAATGCCATCCCAACAGTCAGATATTTACCTGAAATATTCGTCCCTGTTATTCATGAGCTCCTAGAGATCCAAAACATGGCTTCCACCATGTGGGATTTAAATATCCCTCCCCGTGGCACCAAAATGCAGCGTGTGACATCACGCCATGATGAAGCAATGCAGACGCAAGAAAGGTCTGCGAGTCATAGACTGACACCCGGAAATGATTTGATGCTGCATGGCAAACATCCAGTGCAGACACCCATGAGTTAGAGACAAAGGGTGTGTGATGTGAATGATCGCCTATTGTGTCTCCGGAAAGCCATGGCACATGGGGTCCCTCAGGGCAGGCATGCACCGGGACAATACCACCCATATATGACAGGTGAAGTATTAGTCCTGTTGCAAATGCTTGGGCATCCGTACGGGGATCTAATGGCAAAAGGGCTAGATCAAAAACATGAAGGGTATGTGTGCATATCAGGATAGAACAATGAAAAAAAAATGTATAAAATAAACAAAAACCCACGTACCCACACACGATTACAGTAGCTTCGTGAATGAGAGAACAGCCACGCATGTACATTACATCTACATAAATTTCATTAATATCAACAATAGCATATTGTCATGTATATCATAGTTAATATTTGTAAATAACAAACAATCGTTAATTGTACTTTTCTCCTGTTATTGGAGGAATGGAACTGGCAATATCATCTGAGACATCTTCCCGGACACCACTCCAGCACCCACACATCAAAGACCCCAAAAGGACTCCAAGAGATATAAGAAGAGAGATGAAGAGATGGCGAGTATCATGAGAAAATCACCACATCTGGAATAAAAAAAATATATAAAAACCCACGGCAAGCATATCCATATATGGTCAGGGTCCCCAGCTACAAAAAAGGCTTGTAGGTGATTCCCTCATTGAGACCCTTGAAAACCAGTCACCTGTAGTAAATAGATCCATCTTGTCTTTAACTGAAGTTGTTTTTTATTCAGTTCCCCCCCCCCCCCCACGTTCGTGCTGAGGTAAATGTTCCAGGCTAAAGAAGCCAATGGACTTAAGGTTATGCTATGCTATGGATCCTTTTGTATTTTTTAATATATACCACCTGAGTCTGTGAAGGGGGACGTATTATCCATTGTTATTCCCACAAGCATCCTTATGAGCAGGCATTACCTGTACAGGCGCTGTTTGACTTACTTTTTAATTAAAGTGGTCAAACAAATCTGGTAAGCAGTTTGGACTATTATCTGCACAAGTGGTGTATTGCTGTTTTCTTGGTGGAGGGAGTCGCAAGCCCTTTGGATCTGCTGCTATACAACAATTACAATATCTGTTTCAACCCTTGGATCATTCAGGATTTTTTCCCTGTAGAGACACGCTTATTGGGACTATATGATGTGATTGGTTGTTCACCAGCTCTTATTGTATTTGATTTTTACATTTTGTATAGATCACAGTTCTAATATTTTATATCTATGATATCATGTTATTGATATGGTTTGACTAATTTTTCACGTTTAGAATCTTCCAGAGCGCCCCTAAATTATTGTCAATACCGATCAGAGGCGTAACTAGAACCTTCAGGGCCACGGTGCAAGAAATCATGGAGGGCCCCTCTGACCTCCGGCCAGGGTCCTTTCCACTGATCCCGGGGGGCAGCAGGACCTGGATAGGAGGGGGAACAAATCCCCTCCATTTTTCCACCTCCAGCCACTGAATGCCTGCAGCCACTGAATTCTCAGAGGGAGAGAAGGAGAAGCAGACTTTTAGTGGCTGCAGGAGAAAAATGAAGGGGATTTCTTCCTCTAAATGCCCCCCTATCCAGGGGTTCAGGGGCAACATGTGCGCTATTGCAATTGTGCCTCTGGGATGAGTGGCAGCGGTGGGGTATGGGATCAGTGGTGGTCAGGGAGGGATGGGATCAGTGGCATTGGTGGTGGTGGTGGTGTGGGATGGTATGAGTGGCAGCAGTGAGGAAGAGATTGGATCAGTGGCAGCAGTGGTGGTTGGGTGGGGATGGGATCAGTGGCAGCGGTGGTGGTGGGGGGTGGGATGATTGCCAGCTGTGAGGGGGGATTGGATCAGTGGCAAGGGTTGTGGTTGGGGGTGGGATCAGTGGTAGGGGGGATTGAATGGGATGAGTGGCAGAGGTGGTGGGGGGAATGAGATTAGTGGCAAGGGTGATGGTTGGAGGGGGATGGGATAAGTGGCAGCAGTGAGGGGCATTGGATGAAATGAGTGGCAGCAGTGGTTGGAGGACGGTATCCATGGCAAGGCTGGTAGTTGGGGGGTGAGATGAGTGGTGGGGAGGGGAATGGTATCAGTGGCAGTAGTGGTCATGGTGGGGTGGATCAGTGGCAGCAGTGGTGTGGGGGTTTCAGTGGTGGTGGTGTGGGGGTATCAGTGGCAGTGGTGGTGGTGTGGGGGGTATCAGTGGCAGTGGTGGTGGTGTGGGGGGTATCAGTGGCAGTAGCGGTGGTGGTGGTGAGGGGGGTATCAGTGGCAGTAGTGGTGGTGTGGGGGAGTATCAGTGGCAGTAGTGGTGGTGTGGGGGGAGTATCAGTGGCAGTAGTGGTGGTGTGGAAGAGTATCAGTGGCAATAGTGGTGGTGTGGAGGAGTTTCAGTGGCAGTGGCGGTGGTGTGGGGAGTATCAGTGGCAGTGGCGGTGGCGAAGGGGGGTATCAGTGGCGGTGGCGAAGGGGGGTATCAGTGGCAGTAGTAATGGTGTGGAAGAGTATCAGTGGAAATAGTGGTGGTGTGGAGGAGTATCAGTGGCGGTGGTGTGGGGAGTATCAATGGCAGTGGTGGTGATGAGGGGGTTATCAGTGGCAGTGTGGGGGTATCAGTGGCAGTAGTGGTGGTGTGGGGGGTATCAGTGGCAGTAGTGGGGGTGGTGGTGTATCAGTGGCAGTAGTGGTGGTGTGGGGGGTATCAGTGGCAGTAGTGGTGGTGTGGGGGTATCAGTGGTGGTGGTGTGGGGGTATCAGTGCAGTGGTGGTGGTGTGTGTGGGGAATCAGTGGCAGTGTTGATATTGAGAGATGGTGCTACTCACTTCCAGATCACTGGGTTCCCCCTCCTTCCTGTGAGTACGCTAGAGTGCAGGCGGAGTCTGAGAAGATGGGCGGGGACTGTGCCCGTGAGTGCACTGCAGGCGAAGACAGAGAAGATGGGCGGGGACTGTGCCTGTGAGTGCACTGCAGGCAGAGCCGGAGAAGATGGGCGGGGACTGTGCCCGTGAGTTCACTGCAGGCGAAGACGGAGAAGATGGGCGGGGACTGTGCCCGTGAGTGCACTGCAGGCGGAGCCGGAGAAGATGGGCGGGGACTGTGCCTGTGAGTGCAATGCAGGCGAATACGGAGAAGATGGGCGTGGACTGATCCCATGAGTGCACTGCAGGCGGAGCCAGAGAAGATGGGCGGGGACTGTGCCGTGAGTGCACTGCAGGCTGAGACAGAGAAGATGGATGGGTCCGTGAATGTGGGAGGAGAGGATGGGTGGAGCAGACAGAGAGGGTGGGCGGAGCAGATGCAGACTCCCCGTAAATGACCAGTACTATATCTGGGGCAGCGGCGGGCCCCCCTACAGTGGCGGAACTCAAGGGCCCAGTCGCAAATGCGACTGGTGCGACCCTGATAATTCCGCCACTGATACCGATCCAATTGACTGACAGTTAGTCCTGTGTTTAGAGGTCCAGATAGTATTACTGGGGAGCGTGACGCTCCTCCCTTCCATAATGAAAGGGCAGAAGCTACACGTTCCACAAGAATATGTCCCTGGTATTTTTGTTTTAATTGTATCCATACTCAAATGGTGACAAGTCACCAGGGCATTTCTTAATGATCGGGATCTTTTGTATGTGATTTCTGGGTAAGGTTTAATAAACCTCGAAATTCTCTGATCAGCCGCCAGTAGGTACCAGAAGTTGTTATATATATTCCGTACTTTAACATGTTGTTGATTGTCAATAGGCAATCACGTAACAGGTCCGCCTCCCTTTGAAAATCTGCATATTGCGTACAATTACGCTTTGTTCTCAAAAATTGACTGTAAGGAATACTTTTGATCAATTGTTCCAGATGTGAGTGTAGCACTGACCCCCGAAGGAGCTGCTGGTTTTTATTGGGCTTACCGTTACCTCACCTGCTCGCTTCTCCGTCTCAGGGGTCCCGTTGGAAAGTGAACCCAAAGAATATTAACAGTGACAGTCCTTTTTCCAAGATTTATTTGCAATAGACAAAAAGTTTTGCAATAGAGAAATAGAGGGTTAAGGGGAGTTCAGGTACCTGGTAATTGCAGGTTACAGGTATTTTCTTGATCCAGAGGACAAACAGCTTCCACAGACTGGATCCAGCAATCACCGGATAGGCCTCTCTCACTGACCTAGCAGCTGGTGGGATGCTCAAACAAAGTCTCTGCCACAGACTTGTCAGTTTAGATGAACTTCTTGAGAAATATTAAAGGACAGTCACACAGTACCAGTTTCCTTCCGCCGAACCGGCGATACTGTATGGTTAGTGACCCGGGTTGTGTCCTCCAACTGAGTCTCCAGGCTCCTCCAGAGATACCAGCCTCGTGCTCGGTCCTCTCCTGAAAACATCCTCCCCTGGATCCTCCAGTCGCTTGGCTTCTCCCTGCAGGCAAGACAGCACAAGACCACCCCTGGATCAGTGGACCCCAAGACTTTTGGGCCTACTCTCTCAGTTGCGAAGCCTCGGGCCAGTCGGCCCAAGGCACAGGAACAGCCAGCATACACCCCAGGCCAGGAGGGCCATGAGGTCAGGATAGCGAACCCCAGAAAAGAGACCCCACAAAATGGCGTCAGTACCTTTAATACCCCCACGCAGAATGCACAGCGGGTGAACCACTCCCACTGGGCTATTTCCGAGTAAAAGTGGTATTCAATGCATCCAGCCTGTTGCATTTCCAACACTTACCGGTGGTGACAGCAACACCCACGGTCAAGTGGAAACTAGCACAACCCAGCTGAACTGGCACAGAAACCAGAACTTTGGAATAATTAGCCTGAGCCAAACTGCAGCTTCAGACAACTTAAATTTGAAAAAAATAATAGCGTCTGCTCATTAGGAGCAGGGCGCTACATGAGCTACTAGCGTGTAGCAAGCTATTTCCGGCTGAGGGTTTTCTGTATAAAGTGGAACAAAGTACTCCTATTTCATTGGTAAAAATCTCCACATCCAGGAAAGTAATCCTTGTTTGATCAAAAGTATATGTGAACTTCAAATTTGTATGTATTGACTTATAAACTATCCAAAAATGTGATCAAATGTTCTTTTGATCCTGTCCACACCATGAAAACATTGTCAATATAACGATGCCATGATAATATCTTGCCAATGTCCACTGATCTCAGTTCATCTGCAAAAAGATCTCATTCCCACCCCCCAGGTACAGGTTTGCATATCATGTATCACGTTATATTAACTATGATATACATGACAATATGCTATTGTTGAAATTTATGTAGATGTAATGTACATGCGTGGCTGTTCTCTCATTCACAAAGCTAATCGAGTGTGGGTGGGTGGGTTTTTGTTTATTTTATTAATTTGTTATTTATTATTTTTTTTCATTGTTCTATCCTGATATGCACACATGCTCTTCATGTCTTTGATCCAGCCCTTTTGCCATTAGATCCCCGTACTGACGCCCAAGGGTGTGCAACAGGACTAATACTTCACCTGTCATATATGGGTGGTATTGTCCCGGTGCATGCCTGCCCCGAGGGACCCCATGTGCCATGGTTTTCTGGAGATACAATAGGCGATCACTCACATCACACACCCTTTGTCCCCAACTCGTGGGTGTCTGCACTGGATGTTTGCCGTTCAGCATTAGATCGTATACTGGAAGTGCTTCAGCACTTCTGGTTTCCGAGTGTTAGTTTATGAATTGTGGACCTCCTTTATTGCATCCTCATTGTGGCGTGACGTCACACGCCGCGTTTTGGCGCCATGGGGAGGGATATTTAAAACCCACATGGTTGAAGCCATGTTTGGGATCTCTAGGAGCTCATAAATAAAAGGGACGAATACTTAAGGTAAATATCTAACTGTTGGGATGGCATTTTTTACATATCGATGGAATCTAAGTGGTGGCCTCTTTGTTCCTTTCTTTACCTTATGAATAGGTATTAGTTGGCCATTCTCTGTTTGGGGTTTTGGCCTCCTGTTTTCTCCTCTCTGTGTCTTCTCCGTTTTGGTGTGTGAGTGACCACTGGATGGGTATCCCAAATAGCAGTATTAGGATCTACAGAGATGTGAAGTTTTCTTTTGAGTTATAGAGGGACATCTGGGTTGGAATTAATAGAATAATATCTGACATATATACATATGTCTTTAAATTCTTTCAGATGGGTGAAACCTTTTGATATATCAATATATGCCAACAGTCCTCACCCCCCCTTTTTTTTAGTCCGCATGAGCTTCCAATATATATATATATATATATATATATATATATATATATATATATATATTTTTTTTTTTTTCTAATTAACAAACAGGACTGAGGTGAGTACAGTTCATTTATTACGGGAAATCTGTCTCTGTATGGACTGGATCCAGGTGCAGGGCTGTGGGGCTACTCAGGAGGATCTCCCACTTGAATCAAGTCCCATGCCCGTCATTGAGGTAGGGAGTTTTTTTTTTGCATTTGGATTTTTACTCGTTTTGTGGGTGATTTATAGCCATGCATATGCAAGATGCATTATGTTAACTTGTTAATATATCATATACTAATATTTTTTTCTTTTCTCTAAATACACCTAAAGCTGATTGAAATATGTTCCTTTATGCCTAATAAATAAGTCCTCATGCTGCTTTTTCCTGAAGAAGCCTCCTTGGCGAAACATGTTGAAACATTTGGACGTGATATAAATATGTATGTGACTACAGTATTTCATTGTCAGTGATAGGCAGTGTGTGTATACCTATGACTGTGATTAAACTGTATTCCTTACTAATCTTTTTTTATATTTTCTTAAATAAATCATTTATATATTTGTATATTAAATCTGAGTGGATTTCTATGTAGTGTACCTTGAGTCCCATATCTCCATCCAATTTGTTCCATATACATAAAAGTTAAAGGTCGTGAATATTAAAGTGGTTGTAAACCTCTACGTATACTCAGTTAACCACTTTAGCCCCAGAAGGATTTACCCCCTTAATGACCAGGCCATTTTTTGCGGTAAGGCACTGCATTGCTTTAGCTGAAAAATGCGCAATGTTGTAACCAAACAAAAGTTATGGCCTTTTTTTGACACAAATAGAGCTTCCTTTTGGTGGTATTTGATCACCTCTGCGCTCTTTATTTTTTGCGCTATAAACAAAAAGAGACTGACAATTTTGAAAAACATTTTTTTTAATTTTCTGCTAAAATACAATACAATATATATATATAAAAACTAATTTATTCATCAGTTTAGGCCAATATGTATTCTGCTACATATTTTTGGTAAACAAAATTGCAATAAGCGTATATTGATTGGTTTGCGTAAAAGTTATAGTGTCTACAAAATAGGGGAAAGATTTAGGGACTTTTAAAAAAAAAATGTTTTATTAGTAATGGTGGAGATCAGTGATTTTTAGCGGGACTGCAACATTGCGGCGGACAAATCTGACCCTAAATTACACTTTTTGGTTACCAGTGACACCAATACAGTTATCAGTGCTATAAAAATGCACTGATCACTGTATAAATGGCACTGGAACGGAAGGGCTTAACAATAGGGGCGATCAAAGGGTTGTTCCCTAGGGAGGTGCTTCCTAACTGTCAGGGGGACAGCCTGACTTGGAGTAGAGAGAAATCACTGTTCCTGATCACTAAGAACAGCTGATCTCTCTCTCCTCCCCTGTCAGAACGGGGATCTGCCTATGTAAACAATGTCTGCCTCTGTTTACCATGATCATGGGTGGCCAGCGGACATCTAATCCATGGACCGACGTACAGGTACAACAGTTTGTGCTGCCCTGCCGCAGTATATGTGCGGTGGGCGGTCCAGAAGTGGTTAAGTGACTAGCCTCAGATGATAGACAGAGATGAAACAAATCCTCCTGCATACATTGTATTTGTTTATCTGCAGCTCTCTCTTCTCTACAGCTTTTTAAATCACACAGATTAAAGTATTTTTCTCAGTTCAAGAAGAAAGGGGATGTGGATCTGATGTCACACACTGTACTGCATGAAGGGGGAGCTCAGTGTATTCTGATACCTGAGTGGAGGAAATTGACACACCCCCACTGTACACTCACTTATAGGCAAGCATGCACAGCTGAGGCTGTCAATCATAAGCTCTGTGCTGGAGGGGGTGGGACATTCCACAAGATTGCTTGGTTTTGAGTTAGATTGCCATACAGATAGCAGAGGGAGGAGAGACCAGATAAAACCATACATGGTGCTTTGGATTCAGGCTAGTGCACACTATAGAGGGATATGCTTTGTTAATTTTCATTTCAGAGGTTTACAACCACTTTAAAATGAATAGACATGTAAAATATAACTGTAAGTCAAAGGCTATGTGCCCATTTGCATTTAATATCCGATTTGGATAAACAGGAATCAGATATTACATCAAAAGGTTGCACCACTGCATGTGCCACAGCCTGATTGACTTCAATGTGTAATTTTTGCTGGTGGTACTACCCCCCAAATGTGTCAGAGGGGGGTTTCATTTTTGACATGTGTACATCTCTGAGTGGCCATATGTCCATGTCCAGGTGTATGGTAAAATTGCATCTTTTTTTGCGCTCTCTTTTCCTTCCTCTCTCTCTCTTCATCTTCCTATCTCTCTTCCTCTTTCTTTCTTTTGACATGTGTACATCTCTGAGTGGCCATATGTCCATGTCCAGGTGTATGGTAAAATTGCATCTTTTTTTGCGCTCTCTTTTCCTTCCTCTCTCTCTCTTCATCTTCCTATCTCTCTTCCTCTTTCTTTCTTTTTCACTCTTATCAGGAAGGGGGTGGGAGGGGGAGGGGGAGTGGGTAAGGAACACTTAAAGCAGGAGTAAACCCAGTTTCAAAAAACACTTATATTCCCGGCATGCCGGAAATGCTAACTTTCACATTGGTTGTGTTCTCAACCAAACGTTCAAACCATCCAATGGCTGGTGTCATAACTGATCACATGTGAAGAGTTATGGCAGTTGAAGAATTATTAGAGGCCAAGATGGCAGCTTCCTTGACTGAAAACGATAGGAGGGTTTACTTCCACTTTAAAGTGGATCTTCACCCTCCCTCTCCCATTTGTTTTACCCCTGCCTACCTGGTTGCAGGTCCTGCACAGTTAAGATAATCATCCACCCAGCAGATCCAGCTTTGTCCTGCTAAGATCCTCTTCTCTTCTGCCCCCAACTTGTTCCTGCAGTGGCATCTTCCTGCGTGATGTCATCTAGAAGCTCTTCTGGGTTCAGCCAGCGACTCTCCCAATGAAACACCACTAGGTCTGCCTCCTTCTTTCTCAATAAAGGACTATGCATCCTGGGATCTGTGACGTGCATACCCCGGGAGGCGCAGCGGGCAAATTGCATGTCATTCGCCCAAGCCAGTGACGTGCATAAGGGGGTGGCCCAGACGTTTTAAAATAAAACAAAGCAAAGTGCTCTTTGAACAACAGAGGGGAGCAGTGCCAGATTCATAAGGAGGCAAAAAGGGGCAATTGTGCCAGTTCCCAGACTTCCTTTATTTAAAAAAAGTAATAATTAAAAAAAAAATTTATTATTAAAAAAAATGTACAGTGTCTGTGGGTGTCGGGGTACACAGCAAAGAAGAAGGAGAGGGCTTCTGGCAGATGTTTTACATTTTCACTTCTATTGTTGTGGAATTTATTGCCTTGTTTATGAGAGACAAATGGGTAAGACAAGGGAAAATTAAAAAAAAAATGTTAGAAAGGTCCAGTCAACAACCCCGACCCCATCGTGTGCGAGAGAAGTTACCCACCAGCATCAGTTTACCACAGTAATAAGAGAGAAGCTCACTCCCCTGCTTGAACCTGTTTGGGTTAGGGGGTAAATCCAACACTTTGCAATCTCGAATAGGATAAAACTTTGTTAGCAAGTTTTACCTAAAATTACAAGATTGGTCTAATTCAGAACAAGTGTGGCCCTGGATTGGAATTTAGCTAGAATGACATAGCAGAGTGTTAGACAAAATCGGCCGAGAGTACCTTCCTTCCTTACGTGTCTTGCTTCGAGTGTAATGCCCTGTACACACGGTCAGACTTTCCGATGGAAAATGTGCGATCGGATTGTGTTGTCGGAAAATCCAAACATGTGTGGGCTCCATCTGACTTTTTCCGTCGGAATTGCCGACACACAAAGTTTGAGAGCTGGATCTAAAATTTTCCGACTACAACATAATCTGATCGTTTAAATTCCGATCGTGTGTAGACAATTCCAACGAACAAAGTGCCACACATGCGTAGAATAAATTACGAGATGAAAGCTATTGGCTACTGGCCTCTTTATAGACCCGTCGTACATGGTTTACGTCACTTAGTTCTGAATTTTCCGACAACTTTGTGTGACCGTGTGTATGTTAGACATGTTTGGGCCAAAATCTGTCAGAAAAAATTTGACGGATTTTGTGGTCGGAAAGTCCGACCATGTGTACAGGGCATAATAGTGAAGTAGACTCCTAACCAGTGGGTTTATTCTATGTTATGAATCCTTCGACCGGACTTCCCACAAGTGGTTTTCCTTTTCCCAAACCTTTTAGCCTGTGGATCTGTACATACCAACTCCTGTGCGCCTGTCAACGCAGTCCACTCAGCAAAAAGAGAGGGGACTTGCAAAAAAGGGTCAGAAAGATTTTACACATAACTCACTCGATGATGCTCGCTCTCTCCTCTTGGGAATACCATATATTAACTCTCAGCATCTGCAGGAGCTTGGTTCAGGAGTATTGTATTGTAGTGTGATGCATAGAGTATTGTAGAGTGATGTGATATGCCAGTTACAATTACCTGTGCAATGTGTATTTTTACAGTCAATAAATTGAGAAAAAACAAATCAGATAAGTGTCTTCTTCGGAACCTAACATATTTTTATTTAGAACAAATGCAGTTTATCATTCATTTCAGTTCACTTTCTTATTCGTCATATGAGGACCCCCCCCAAACATGAAGTTTCCTGGGCCCCCCAAGGTCCAAATGCGGTGTTCTGACACATTAGGTGACCTGTCAGATTTCATAAAGGGAGGGACGTTCTGTCATGGTCATCTTGGTAGACCTCGCAGTCAGCCACACTAAGGCCGCGTACACACGGGCGGATTGTCTGCCCAACTAAGTTTGTCAGACAATCCGACAGACAGTCCGTTCAACTTTTGAATGAACGGACTTGACCACACACGATGAGCAGACAGTCCGCCGAAAGCTTGCGCGATGACGTGTACGGCACGTACGACGGGACTAGAAATTCGACGTCCAATACACTGCAATGCAACCTTCGGCGTGTAAATCCTTTCTGAGCATACTTAGTCCGTCCAACTTGCCTACACACGAGCGGACTGTCCGCTGAAACCAAGTTTGGACGGACAAAATTACGGAAATTCCGAAAGACTTAGTCCGTCAGACTGTCCGCTGAAAAAGTCCGCTGAAGCCCACACACGAGCGGATTGTCCGCTGAAACACGGTTCAGCGGACTAAGTTGGGCAGACAATCCGCCCGTGTGTACGCGGCCTCAGGCTACAGTCTGAAGTCGCCAAGCGGACATCTTTCGAAGTCTTGCATTTCACACTTAGTTTTACCAATAAACTGAGCTTATATTGTGAAATACAGTATTTAGAACTTTGACACTGTTTTGATGTTGAATTTTAAAAGCAGTGGCAAGCCTTCTGATCTCACATGTTTGCTAATCTGATAGAAGACCACTGCTTTTAAAATTCAACTTCAAAACAGTGTATCGGAGTTCTAAATACTGTATTTCACGATTAGGGATGAGCCGAACACCCCCCGGTTCGGTTCGCACCAGAACTTTCGAACGGACCCCAAATTCGTACGAACTTTAGAACCCCATTGAAGTCTATGGGACTCGAACGTTCGAAATTAAAAGTGCTAATTTTAACGGCTAATATGCAAGATACCGTCCTAAAAAGGGTTTGGGGACCTGGCTCCTGCCCCAGGGGACATGGGTCAATGCCTAAAATGTTTTTAAAAATGGCCGTTTTGGCGGGAGCACTGATTTTAATGACGATTAAAGTGAAAAAAAAAAAGTGAAATATTTCTTTAAATATGGTGCCTGGGGGGTGTCTGTAGTATGCCTCTGAAGTGCCACGTGTTTCCCGTGTTTAGAACAGTCCCTGCACAAAATGTCATTAAACGGAAATAACATCATTTAAAACTGCTTGCGGTTTTAATGTTATATCTAGTTCCTGCAATATGGTTGAAAATCATTGAGAAAAATGGCATGGGTAGCCCTCCCTGCCCATTACCAGCCCCTTTGGGTCTTGTACGCATATTAAGGGGAACCCCGTACCCATATTAAAAAAAGGAAATGCGTGTGGCCCCCAGGCCCTATATACTCAGAACAGCAGTATACAGGCGGTGCAAACAAGACAGGGACTGTGTAGGTTTGTTGTGTTAAGTTGAATCTGTTTGTAATTTTCAACTGGTACATTTTTAAAGTGTAGCTCCAGTCAAAAAAACTATTTTTAAGCTTTTTGGAAAACATAGGGAAGGGTTATCACCCCTGTATAATTTGTTTTGTCGTACATCTTTTTTCATCTCACTTGCTGTTGTCTCCTTCCGTTTGCAAGTAGGAGATGTTTGTAAGTTGGATGTTTGAAAGTAGGGGTGTTGGTTTTGCCACAAAATTGTAAGCCCTCAAAGTGACTCTTGGTGGGCGCTGGAGCGCCCTGCTGTAAACGATTATATCAAGAATTGTAATTACATGCCATCGTTGAACAGTGGTAGAAAAATTGACCTTTGGTGGTTGTGGTGCTGGTGTCACAACACTATAAGTCCTCACAGTTACTCTGGGTGGGCACAGGAACGGACCCTCCTGTGAAATATTATATCAAGAATTGTAATTACATGTCCCTGTTAAACAGGGCCAGAAAAATTGGGCCTTAGGCACTGGTGCTGGTGCCACCAAACTGCAACCTCTCCCATATACTCTAGTTTTATTGCAGGAATTAGCCCTGCTGCAAAGCATTGCATCAAAAATTGTAATTAAACGCCCCTGTTAAACAGGGGCAGAAAAATTGGGCTGATGGCATCACCCAGAGCCAGAAATGTTCTTCCAACATATCAGCGGAGGAGGAAGAGGATAGACAATCAACATAACAGGACAGTCACTCAGCATCAGCATAGGCAGTCTTGAAGGGATGTGATATTTTAAAAAAAATTATTCGGTTACATCAGCTTCAGGTGCTTGGTAGCTGTGGGTGATCCAAGACTGATTCATCTTGATGAAGGTCAGTCGATCAACTGATTCGGTGGACAGGCGCACCCTGTGATCGGTAACAAAGCCACCAGCAGCACTGAAGGTGCGTTCCGAAAGAACGCTGGATGCAGGACAGGCCAGTAGCTCAATTGCATACTGTGCAAGCTCTGGCCAGTGATCCATCCTCAAGACCCAGTAAGCCAGAGGATTTTCTGTGGGAAAGGTGTCCAAGTCTGACCTTGCCCCTAGGTATTCCTGCACCATGTAAATCAGACGCTGGCGATGGTTGCTGGAACCGATCATACCTTGGGGCTGCGGACTAAAAAATTGTCTGAAAGCATCAGTCAGACGGCCACCTTCTCACCCGCTCCTTCTGACCGATGCCTCAGCAACACGTTGACCAGGACAAGGAGTTTGTAACCTCCCAGTCTCTGGGAACGCGTTGCACAGACCTTTCTGCAAGGCCTCCCGGAGATGTCTCATCCTCTGCTCCCTCTGCGATGGCAAGATAAGGTCGGCAACCTTACCCTTGTACCGTGGATCAAGGAGAGTGGCCAACCAGTAATGGTCCCTCTCCTTGATCCGAAGAATACCAGGATCCTTCGGCAGGCTTTGCAGGATCACGGAGGCCATGCAGCGTAGGTTAGCTGAGGCATTCGTTCCGGAGTCCTCTGGGTCACTAAGGACAACATGATCCGCAGCTACCTCCTCCCAGCCACGTACAAGTCCACGTGTTTCTTGGGACTGTAAATCATCCCTACAAGACTGCTGCTGCTGATGCTCAGTGCCAGCCTCCACCTCCATGCTGACACAATCATCCTCCTCCTCCTCTTCCTCCTCCTCCTCCTCTTCCTGTGTGATGGGTGGCACAGCAGGAACACTGTCTGGATAAAGGGGGCCTTGAGAGGCAAGGAAGTCCTCCTCTTCCTGCCTCTGTTCTGCCTCAAGTGCCCTGTCCATTATTCCACGCAGCGTAAGCTCCAAGAGGTGGACAAGAGGTACAGTGTCACTGATGTATGCCCTGTCACTGCTCACCATCCTTGTGGCCTCCTCAAACGGTGGCAGGACAGTGCATGCATCCCTGATCATGCCCCACTGGCGTGGTGAGAAAAAACCGAGCCCCCCTGACCCTGTCCTGGTGCCGTAGTCGCACAGGTACTCATTGATGGCCCTCTGCTGCGTGTGCAGCCGCTGCAGCATGGCCAACATTGAGTTCCACCTGGTGGGCATGTCACATATAAGGCGGTTCTTGGGCAGGTTCAACTCCTTTTGGAGCTCAGCCAGCCGAGCACAGGCATTAAATGATCGGCGGAAATGCACACAGACTTTCCTGGCCTGCTTCAGGACATCCTGTAAGCCGGGGTACCTGCCCAAGAACCGCTGCACCACCAGGTTAAGGACGTGAGCTACACAGGGCACATGGGTCAGTTGTCCCTGTCGGAGGGCAGAGAGGAGGTTGGTGCCATTGTCGCAAACCACCATTCCTGGCTTAAGCTAGCGTGGCGTCAACCACCTCTCGGCCTGCCCCTGCAGAGCTGACAAAACGTCCGCCCCAGTGTGGCTCCTGTCCCCCAAACAAACCAGCGCAAGCACGGCATGGCATAATTTTGCCTGCGTACTTGTGTAGCCCCTGGAACGCCTACGGAGCACCGCTGGTTCTGAGGACAGAGCACTGGAAGAGGCCATGGAGGAAGAAGAAGAGGAGGGGGTGGAGGAGAGAGGTGTGTCACAACTAGGGATGAGCCGAACACCCCCCGCACCAGAACTTTCGAACGGACCCCAAATTCGTACGAACGTTAGAACCCCATTGAAGTCTATGGGACTCGAACGTTCGAAATTAAAAGTGCTAATTTTAACGGCTAATATGCAAGTTACTGTCCTAAAAAGGGTTTGGGGACCTGGCTCCTGCCCCAGGGGACATGGGTCAATGCCTAAAATGTTTTTAAAAATGGCCGTTTTGGCGGGAGCACTGATTTTAATGACGATTAAAGTGAAAAAAAAAAGTGCAATATTCCTTTAAATATGGTGCCTGGGGGGTGTCTGTAGGATGCATGTGAAGTGCCACGTGTTTCCTGTGTTTAGAACAGTCCCTGCACAAAATGAAATTAAATGGAAATAACACCATTTAAAACTGTTTGCGGTTTTAATGTCATTTCTGGTTCCTGCAATATGATTGAAAATCATTGAGAAAAATGGCATGGGTAGCCCTCCCTGCCCATTACCAGCCTATTTGGGTCTTGTACGCATATTAAGGGGAACCCTGTACCCATATTTAAAAAAAGGAAATGCGTGTGGCCCCCAGGCCCTATATACTCAGAACAGCAGTATACAGGCGGTGCAAACAAGACAGGGACTGTGTAGGTTTGTTGTGTTAAGTTGAATCTGTTTGTAATTTTCAACTGGTACATTTTTAAAGTGTAGCTCCAGTCAAAAAAAACATTTTTAAGCTTTTTGGAAAACATAGGGAAGGGTTATCACCCCTGTATAATTTGTTTTGTCGTCCATCTTTTTTCATCTCACTTTCTGTTGTCTCCTTCCGTTTGCAAGTAGGAGATGTTTGTAAATTGGATGTTTGAAAGTAGGGGCCTGCCCTATATGCTCTGCAGAAATGGCGGAACAAGGTGTTGGTTTTGCCACAACATTGTAAGCCCTCAAAGTGACTCTTGGTGGGCGCTGGAGCGCCCTGCTGTGAACGATTATATCAAGAATTGTAATTACATGCCATTGTTGAACAGTGGTAGAAAAATTGACCTTTGGTGGTTGTGGTGCTGGTGCCACAACACTATAAGTCCTCACCGTTACTCTGGGTGGGCACAGGAAGGGGCCCTCCTGTGAAATATTATATCAAGAATTGTAATTACATGTCCCTGTTAAACAGGGGCAGAAAAATTTGGCCTTAGGCACTGGTGCTGGTGCCACCACACTGCAACCTCTTCCATATACTCTAGTTTTATTGCAGGAATTAGCCCTGCTGCAAAGCATTGCATAAAAAATTGTAATTAAACGCCCCTGTTAAACAGGGGCAGAAAAATTGGGCCTTAGGCACTGGTGCTGGTGCCACCACACTGCAACCTCTGCCATATACTCTTGTTTTATTGCAGGAATTAGCCCTGCTGCAAAGCATTGCATCAAAAATTGTACTTAAACGCCCCTGTTAAACAGGGGCAGAACAATTGGGCCTTAGGCACTGGTGCTGGTGCCACGACACTGCAACCTCTCCCATATACTCTTGTTTTATTGCAGGAATTAGCCCTGCTGCAAAGCATTGCATCAAAAATTGTACTTAAAAGCCCCTGATAAACAGGGGCAGAAAAATTGGGCCTTAGGCACTGGTGCTGGTGCCACCACACTGCAACCTCTCCCATATACTCTAGTTTTATTGCAGGAATTAGCCCTGCTGCAAAGCATTGCATCAAAAATTTTAATTAAACGCCCCTGTTAAACAGGGGCAGAAAAATTGGGCTTTAGGCACTGGTGCTGGTGCCACGACACTTCAACCTGCAACGTACAACACATACAACGTGACTAGAAAAAGGAAGTTCAATAGCCAGTAGCCAACAGCTTCTGTCTCGTAGTTGAATCTGAGCAAGCATGATTTTTGGCATGTCGGAATTGCATACACACGATCGGAATAACCGATAGAAAGTTATTACATTGGGAAAATTGAGAACCTGCTATCAATTTTTGGCTGGCGGAAATTCGGACAGCTAAATTTCGACGGAGCAATACACTAGCTATATAGGTGAGTTGAATATAGCGGTGTATACTGCGGTCAGGGCACGCAGACAACAACCACTACACAACAGCAAGATCGAAAATCGTCCGAAAACGATCGGTGTGTACTGTGTTGAAGGTACACAGAACACCCACTAACTCCTGCAGATGCCTTTATTATAGAACACCAGAGATATAGGGGCATATACAGATCTATACTGTGCTGTGCTGGAGGCACACACAACTTCCAATAACTCAGATGGCAAGTGGGCTCAAATAGAGAACAGCTATGTAGGTGGATATAGCGGTATGTTCTGGGTACAGAGCACGCAGACAGCACGCACAAGCTCCTAACACTACTGACTGCAAGCTCTATTATAAATGATAGATCACTAGCTATATAGGTGAGGTGAATATAGCGGTGTATACTGCGGTCAGGGCAAGCAGACAACAACCACTACACAACAGCAAGATCGAAAATCGGCCGAAAATGATCGGTGTGTACTGTGTTGAAGGTACACAGAACACCCACTGCTTCAGACGCCAACACACTACACAAGGCCGCCGCGCTGGCGGCCTTATATAGTGTGGGGCGTGCACTACACAGCCTGAGCTATGATTGGCCACAGGCATCCTGCCTGTGGCCAATCATGGCTCTCCTCGCTGCTTGCGCTGCGATTGGCCAAGCATGCGGGGTCACAGTGCATGCTTGGCCAATCATGAGCCAGCAATGCACTGCGCCATCGCAGTGCATTGTGGGCCGTGAGCGCCACACGAATTTGGTGCGAACGGACCAAAATGTTCGGACTTCGCCGAACGGACGAACAGCCGATGTTCGAGTCGAACGTATGTTCGACTCGAACACGAAGCTCATCCCTAGTCACAACCAATAGTAGCATTTTGGAGGCGTGGTGGCGGAACAACCTCCAACACTACTGCACCTTGTCCTGCATCCTTCCCAGCTGCCAGAAGAGTGGCCCAATGGGCCGTGAAAGACAGGTAACGTCCCTGTCCATGCCTGCTGGACCATGAGTCAGCGGTAATATGCACCTTACCGCTGACCGCCCTGTCCAGCGAGGCAAGGACATTGCCTTCCACATGCCGGTAGAGAGCCGGAATCACCTTCCGTGAGAAAAAGTTGCGTTTGGGGACCTGCCACTGAGGAACCGCACATTGTACAAACTCACGGAAGGGGGCCGAGTCTACCAACTGAAAAGGCAGCAGTTGAAGTGCTAGCAATTTAGCTAAGCTAGCATTCAACCGCTGGGAATGTGGATGGCTGGGAGTGAACTTCTTTCGCCGGTCCAGCAGCTGGGGCAGGGACATTTGCCTGCTATAATCGGACGTGGGTGTACTGCTAGCAGAGTGCCCGGAAGCACTTGGCTGTGACACACCTAATTCTACACCTTCATTCCTCTCAGAGCAGGTTTCAGAGAGGACTGAAGGTCTAGTGGGGTTGGAGATGCCAGCTGATGAGGAGCAAGGAGAGGTCCGCTTTGTTCTTTGGTGTGGGTCTTTGAGGTGCGCTTGCCAACAAGCTGCATGGCAGGTCAACATATGTCTGGTCAAGCATGTGGTGCCCAAGCGGCTGATGTTTTGGCCACGCGAGACACGCTTGAGACATATGTTGCAAATAGCAGCGGTGCGATCTGCTGCACTCGTCTCAAAAAAGGCCCACACCAAAGAACTTTTAGAATAACTCGCAGAGGCAGCGCCCTGCACAGGCGGAGCTCTGCAGTGTGATTCAGTCGGTGTGCTGCCCCTAAGCTGGCCCCCGGAGGGCATCCTGCCTCGTTGGACATGTGCCTCCTCCTCCTCCTCTCTCCTACCAGGCACCCACGTGGAGTCAGTGCCCTCATCATCCCCTCCCTCTTCATCGCTGTAGCAAACCTGGCAATATGCTGCAGCTTGTGGAACATGACTGCCAGATTGCTGTCCTTCTTGAGCATCCCCTCTCTCTGCATTCACGCTACTGCCTTCCTCTAGTTGAGTGTCATCATCAGAGCCTACAAAACACTGGGCATCCTCCTGGAGCATGTACCCAACACTGTGCTCAAAGAGTTCAGGAGACTCCTCAGGAGGACGTGGTGGGTCTAGGGAAGGAGTCACTGATGATGACATTGAGACGAGGTAAGACGATGCGTTGGCAGCTGCTTTGCTAGTACCCTGAGACTGGGTGAGAGAGGATGAGGAGGATGAAGAGGGCTTGGTCATCCACTCTACCAAGTCGTTGGCATGTTGCGGTTCAACATGTCCAGCTGCCGAAAAGAAGGACAAGCGTGTCCTATGGCCACGTGCTGATGACAATGCACCGCGTCCACGACCAGCACTGTTGTCTCTAGACACAGAGCCTGCTTGCCCTCTTTTATCGGCTCGCGCCTGTTTGCCTCTCCTTGCTGGCTTCCAGACATGGTAATGGCCTGAAGGGAGTTGGGTAAAACAGCAGTTGGGTAGTGTATATTGTGCTGGAGGCACACAACACCCACTAACTCCTGCAGATGCCTTTATTATAGAACACCAGAGATAAAGGGGTATACTGTAATGGAGTCACACAACACCCACTAATCCCTGCAGATGGCTCTATTAGAGAACAGCAATAAAGGGTAGATACAGGTGTATATTGTGCTGGAGGCACAAAACACCCACTAACTCCTGCAGATGCCTTTATTATAGAACACCAGAGATAAAGGGGTATATACAGATGTATACTGTGCTGTGCTGGAGGCACACACAACTTCCAATAACTCCTGCAGATGACAAGTGGGCTCAAATAGAGAAGAGCTATGTAGGTGGATATAGCAGTGTGTACTGGGTACAGAGCACGCAGACAGCACGCACAAGCTCCTAACACTACTGACTGCAAGCTCTATTATAAAAGATAGATCACTAGCTATATAGGTGAGGTGAATATAGCGGTGTATACTGCGGTCAGGGCACGCAGACAACAACCACTACAGAAGAGCAAGATCAAAAATCGTCCGATAACGATCGGTGTGTACTGTGTTAAAGGTACACAGAACACCCACTAACTGCTTCAGACGCCAACACATTACACAAGGCCGCCGCGCTGGCGGCCTTATATAGTGTGCGGCATGTACTACACAGCCTGAGCTATGATTGGCCACAGGCATCCTGCCTGTGGCCAATCATGGCTCTCCTCGCTGCTGGCGCTGTGATTGGCCAAGCATGCGGGGTCAAAGTGCATGCTTGGCCAATCATGAGCCAGCAATGCACTGCGATGACGCAGTGCATTGTGGGCCGTGAGCGCCACACGAATTTGGCATGAACGGCCCATAACGTTCGGAATTCGCCGAACGGGCGAACAGCCGATGTTCGAGTCGAACGTATGTTCGACTTGAACACGAAGCTCATCCCTATTCACGATATAAGCTGGTAAAAATAAGTGTGCAGTGCAAGATTCAATGGGTGTAAAAATATGTCCGCTTGGCAACTTCAGACTGTAGGCTAATTGCGGTTGAGTGCAGGGATGGCCATGACGGAACGTCACTTCCGTTGCAAGATTTGACGGGTTGCCTAATCTGACGGAACTCTGCCACTGGAGAGGAGGAGGAGTGCAGAGGTGAGAAGTTAAAATTTAACCACTTAACAACCGCCCATTGCCGATTAACGGCATCAGGGCGGTTGTTTAACTCTAAGAGGCCGTTAATTAACGGCCTCCTAGAATTCTGCTCTCGCGCGCCCCCTGGGGCGCGCACACGAGAGCATCCGTGACCGCTGGGTCCAGTGGACCCGGCGCATCACGAATCACGGTAAACGGCCGCTCATCGCGGCCGTTTACCACGTGATCGCTCCGTCAAATGACGGAGTGATCACTTGTAAACAAGCCGGCGTCATGTTATGACGCCGGTTCCTCCCTCCCCCTCTCTGTACCGATCGGTACAGCGGAGGGGGAAGAGATCGGTGTCAGCAGCGATGTGGGCTGCATCTGCAGTGCCCACATCGCTGCTCACCGAAAATTAACCCCTCAAATCCCTGCAAATACTCTGCATTACTCTGCAATTCCCTGCAAATACTCTGCATTACTCTGCAATTCCCTGCAAATACTCTGCATTACTCTGCAATTCCCTGCAAATACTCTGCATTACTCTGCAATTCCCTGCAAATACTCTGCATTACTCTGCAATTCCCTGCAAATACTCTGCATTACTCTGCAATTCCCTGCAAATACTCTGCAATTCCCTGCAAATACTCTGCAATTCCCTGCAAATACTCTGCAATTCCCTGCAAATACTCTGCAATTCCCTGCAAATACTCTGCAATTCCCTGCAAATACTCCGCAATGCCCTGCAACACTCCGCAATGCCCTGCAACACTCCGCAATGCCCTGCAACACTCCGCAATGCCCTGCAACACTCCGCAATGCCCTGCAATACCCTGCAACACTCTGCAACACCCGCCAATACCCTGCAACACTCTGCAATGCTCTGCAACCCCCGCCGATACCCTGCAACACTCTGCAATGCTCTGCAACCCCCGCCGATACCCTGCAACACTCTGCAACCCCCGCCGATACCCTGCAACACTCTGCAATGCTCTGCAACACCCGCCAATACCCTGCAACACTCTGCAATGCTCTGCAACACCCGCCAATACCCTGCAATGCTCTGCAACGCAGTACTCTGCAACACCATGCTCTGAGATACCCAGCCATAGTCGGTGATACCCTGCAATACCCAGCCATAGACATCTCCCGCCGCCCTCCGCCCTCCGGTGCTTCTACCGAATCGCTAATACGATCAAAGCCAGAATCTTTTTTTTTTTCAGGCTTCCCAGCTTAGAGGTGAGATGCGGGGTCTTATTGACCCCACATCTCACTGTAAAGAGGACCTGTCATGCCATATTCCTATTACAAGGGATGTTTACATTAGGAATAAAAGTGATCAAAAAAATTATTTTTGGGGAAAAAAATGTCAAACTAAAATAAATAAAGTAAAATGAACAATAAAAAAAAAATGTTTTTTTTAAAGCGCCCCTGTCCCCATGTGCTCGCATGCAGAAGCGAACGCATGCGTAAGTCCCGCCCACATATGAAAACGGTGTTCAAACCACACATGTGAGGTATCGCTGCGAACGTTAGAGCGAGAGAAATAATTCTAGCCCTAGACCTCCTCTGTAACTCAAAACATATAACCAGTAAAAAAAATGTAAATCGTCGCCTATGGGGATTTTTAAGTAGCGACGTTTGCCGCCATTCCACGAGCGTGTGCAATTTTGAAGAGTGACATATTAGGTATCTATTTACTCAGCGTAACTTCATCTTTCACATTATGCAAAAATTGGGCTAACTTTACTGTGTTTTTTTTTTTTTTAAGCACAAAACAGTTTTTTTTCCAAAAAAAAGCATTCGAAAAATTACTGCGCAAATACCGTGCGAGATAAAAAGTTGCAAAGACCACCATTGTATTCTCCAGGGTGTTTGCTAAAAAAACATATATAATGTTTTGGAGTTCTATGTAATTTTCTAGCAAATAAATGATGATTTTTACATGTAGGAGAGAAATGTCAGAATTGTCCTGGGTGCTCCAGAACGCCTGATGGCGCTCCCTGCATGTTGGGCCTCTGTATGTGGCCACGCTGTGTAAAAGTCTCACACATGTGGTATCACCATACTCGGGAGTAATAGCAGAATGTGTTTTGGGGTGTAATTTGTGGTATGCATATGCTGTGTGTGAGAAATAACCTGATAATATGACAATTTTGTGAAAAAAAAAAAAAAAGTAAAAAGAATCTTGATTTTGCAAAGAATTGTGGGAAAAAATGACAACTTCAAAAAACTCATCATGCCTCTTACTAAATACCTTGGAATGTCTTCTTTCCAAAAAGGGGTCATTTGGGGGGTATTTGTACTTTTCTGGCATGTTAGGGTCTCAAGAATTGAAATAGGCCGTCAGTACTTCAGGTGTGATCAATTTTCAGATATTGGCACCATAGCTTGTGGAATCTATAACTTTCACAAAGACCAAATAATATCCACCAATTTGTACTTATTTTTACCAAAGATATGTAGTAGTATAAATTTTGGCCAAAATTTATGAAGAAAAAATTTCTAATCTGCTAAATTTTCTAACAGAAACAAAGAAAAATTCGTTTTTTTACAGAATTTTCGGTATTTTTTCTTTTATAGCACAAAAAAAAAAAAACCCAGCGGTGATTAAATACCACCAAAAGAAAGCTCTATTTGTGTGAAAAAAAGGACAAAAATTTCATATAGGTCCAGTGTTGCATGACTGAGTAATTGTCATTCAAAATGCGAGAGCACCGAAAGCTGAAAATTGGTCTGGTTATTAAGGGTGTTTAAGTGCCCAGTGGTCAAGTGGTTAAGATAAAGATCCACTGTAAATAAAGCGATAACGACGCTGTCTTTATGGTGGTATGGCCACCTTAACGTGGCCTGCGCCTAATTCATAAAAGCATGTCTTCCACTAGTAAAAGCACCTCCCCCATTACACGAAACATCAGCTAGGCACACAGTTAACCCTTTTATCGCTCCCCAATGTTAACCTCTTCCTAGCAGGTGTCATTATTACAGTGATAGTGCATATTTTAAGAGTAATAATGTCCCCAAAAAGTGTTAAAAGTGTCAGTTAGTGGCCAATTTGTCTGCCGCAATATCGCAGTGCCCCTATATGTTGCTGATCTCTGCCATTACTAGCAGAAAAAAAAAAAATTTTAATTCCTCAAAAATATCCTATAGTTTGTAGACACTATAACTTTTGTGCAAACCAATCAATATATGCTTATTGGGAATTTTTTCTACCAAAAATATGTAGCAAAATGCAGATTGCCCTAAATTGATGAAAAAATTTGATTTTTTTTTACATTTTTTTTTTTATTGGATATGTTTTATGGTAGAAAGTAAGAAATATAATTTTTTTTCAAAATTGACAGTCTTTTTTTGTTTATCTAAAAAATAAAATAAAATAAAAAAACGCAGAGGTGATCAATTGCCATCAAAATAAAGCTCTGTGAAAAAAAAAACCATAAATGTTATTTGTGTACAGTGTCGCATGACCACACATTTGTCAGTTAAAGTACCACAGTGCCGTATTGCAAAAAATGGTCTGGTAAGGAAGAGGGGTAAATCTTCTGGAGCTGAAGTGGATAAAGCCCCATACACACTATCAGTTTTTCCTTCAGATTTACCAAAACCATATCCCATGAGGTCAAACCTTAGGAGTTTCAATGTGTATGCAATCAGGCAGGCCCTTGCACTACATGTTTTTGGTAAAACTGATGGAAAAAATCAGCAGAAAATCTGATAGTGTATATGGGGCATAATAGTAGTAGGGCGTTTAGGAGCAGGAGAAAAAAAAAACGTCAAAACGTCACAGGCGTTTGACAGCCGCTCTGTGCATGAGACCTTATGTATGTGAATGTCACTGCATAGGCGTAAGCAATATAGGAACCTGCTATTTCACAATTTGTCCACAAGATGTCAGCATCACATCACCGGCTAAATCAGCGATCACGTGACCCTCCAATCAGCTGGCTCTTCACTTCTGGTCCAAGATGGCTGCGCTGGGAAGGAATCCGCTTCAGACAGTAAGAAGGGGGGAGGGGGCTTCTGAAGGGCTGATAGGGGCTCACAACTTGTTTACTTACAGAAGGTTCGCAAAAAAGGGCGCAGGTTACTCCGGAGGTTGTGTCCGGAAAGTAGCTGAGATATGTGTGCAAATCTGTGAAGGATAATAGAGCTGTTCAGGCAGATGGGATTCTCATCATCATTATGTACACTAACTGAGAAACTTGTCAGGGAGATGCAATTAGCAGACCTCCTTGCAGAACTACAAGTCCCATGAGGCATAGCAAGACTGACAGCCACAAGCATGACACCCAAAGGCAGAGACATGATGGGACTTGTAGTTTTGCAACAGCTGGATGTCCGCTAATTGCATATCCCTGCTTTATGTTATTTTTTTAGTTTATATCCAAGTGAGTTTCATGGCGTCCCTATATATTGGCAGTGGGAGGTGATTGGCTCTGAGTCCAAGTATCATCTGCAGTGTGTGTATTGAGGGCAGGTAAATGCAGATGTTTGTGTGTTTTACATGTGTCCCCACTAGGGATGAGCTCTGGCGTGTTCGCATGCTCCATGTGCAGAGCCCGCCAGGTAGTCGACGCAGCGCCGCGCTAATCACAGGCACTGAGACACTTCCTGATCTCTGCAGCCGCGCATCAGGGCAATGTTTCACTGCCTGTGATTAGCGCAGTGCTGCGCCGACTTCCTGGCGGGCTCAGCACGTGTTCCATGCGAACACGCCGGAGCTCATCCCTCGTCACCACAACAAATCAGGAGCGCTTGTCCTACTTGTTATTAGTGCAGTGCTCTGGTGTGAATCGTTCCCATTGAAGTACATTGCTTTTACAATGTCTGTGTGATCAGTGCATGCCAGCTCATCTGGTGTGACTGGACTGTAATAAAATGTCAACATGAAAATTCATGACAGCTCCTTCACCCTCCACCCACCCTATACTGTCATTAAAGCACAACTTTTCTCGCCTAGCCAGCAATGCGGCTTCCCAGAACTCCCCGCAGGCTGCTGTCATCTTAGGCCGGTTGGTTGCCGGGTAGCGATCTTCGGCCATTTTCATTGGCCGGGCTGAGGTGACATCACTCCCACACATGCATGTGTGCAGGGGAGAAGAAGCAGGTAAGAAACTTTAATTCAGAAGAGACAGAGTCTTCTGCAATTAAAAATCCTGCCTGTTTGCAATATTTTTCCTTTTACATAGTTCTACTTTAAAGCAAAGTTCCACTCGTTTTTTTAGTTTATTAAAAGTCAGCAGCTACAAAAAGCATAGCTGCTGACTTTTAATAAACCTACGGTCCAGCAATACGGCCGCCTGGAGCCTCGCTCCTCTCCCCCCTCCTCTCCTCGGCACCTTCATTGATCCTGTGGGCACCCGGCCGTGACAGCTTACGGCTGGACGCGCACTGCGCAAACGTGAGTTGAGCTGCGCTCTGCTATTGGCCAGCCAGTCTTCTTAGACCTGTTTTGTGTCCCTCCCAGAAGATTGCTGGAAGGGAGGAGTCGCCTAGGTGACCCAGAACTGGAAGGAGGAAGTGGGACAGGAAGTCCCACTAAAAAGAGGGTACACACTCCCCCCCCCCCCCCCGCAAACAAATGACATGCTAAATGTGGCATGTCAGGGGGCGAGGAGTGCTTAAAGCGTTAAAGCATCATCCTGGTACCGTTGTTTAGAGCGGGCGATTGGCTTTCCGAGGATAACAACTGATGCGGCTAAAAGCCGCTCGGTTGTTAACCCGGAGGAGCAGGAGGGGACGCCCCCCGCCGCTCTTGCTAGGCCTCCCGGTGGCACGGGAGGGCCCGATCGATGATCCTGCTCTTCCGGTGGTTAGTGACAGACTGGAACGAAGCCGGAAATGGCTTTGTTCCAGTCTCCTTGATGTAAACACGGAAGCAGCGTCATGACGTCACTTCCTGTTTACTTGGCTACCAATGGCGCCGGATTTTAAAAAATATACAGTATTCAGATAAACCGTTTTCGGTGATCTGAATACTTTGAAGTGCAAAGGAGGGATTTGGGGTCTTTTAGACCCCCGATCCCTCCATAAAGAGTACCACCTATTACTGTCACAAGGGATGTTTACATTCCTTGTGACAGCAATAAAATTGATTCATTTTTTTCATTTTTTTTTTAAACACAATTTAATAATAAAAAAAAAATAAGAAAAAAAAATTTCAAACCACCCCCGTCACTGCTCGCGCAGCAAAGAAAATGTATACAGAAGTCACGCCCCCATATGTAAATGGTGTTCAAATCACACATGTGAGGTTTAAAGCGTCGCCTATGGAGATTTTTAGGTACCAAAGTTTGTCGCCATTCCACTAGTGCATGCAATTATAAAGCGTGACATGTTTGGTATCTATTTACTCGGCATAACATCATCTTTCACATTATACAAAAAAAATTGGTATAACTATACTGTTTTTTTTTTTAATTCATGAAAGTGTCCCTTATCCCAAAAAAATGCTTTTAAAACACAGCTGCACAAATACCGTGTGACATAAAATATTGCAACAATCGCCATTTTATTCTCTAGATTCTCTGCAAAAAAAAAAATTATATATATAATGTTTCGGGGGTTCTAAGTAATTTTGCTAGCACAAAAAATAGGGATTTTAACACCAAATGTCAGAAATAGGCTTAGTCCCTGAAAGGGTTAATATACGGTATGTTAGTGAACCTTTACTCCAGGGATATGCAATTAGCGGACCTCCAGCTGTTGCAAAACTACAGCTCCCATCATGCATCTGCCTCTGGATGTCATGCTTGAGGCTGTCAGAGTCTTGCTATGCCTCATGGGAGTTGTAGTTCTGCAACAGCTGGAGGTCCGCTAATTGCATATCCCTGCTTTACTCCCTCTGACCTGTCATGCAGCAGTGTCCTGGCTTAAAGGGTGTTAGCTGAGCTATGTGTGTCTATGGATGCACACTGCCTGGTCGGGAGCGCTCCTACATGGGCTCCCCTATAGCACACGGCTTGCTGAAGGAAGGCGTAAAGAGCTGCGGCGGGGAACCAAAGAAGAGTTAAGTGATGGCTCTGTGCAATATCCTTGCACAGAGCAGGTATGTATTTTTTTTTTTCATTTTTAATAATAAAAAAAAATGTACTATGACTTTAACCACTTAAGGACTGTAAGAATTTGCCCCCTTAATGACCCGGCCATTTTTTGCGATACGGCACTGCGTCACTTTAACTGACTATTGTGCGGTTGTGAGACGGTGTACCCAAATAAAATTGATGTCCCTTTTTTTCCCTCAAATAGAGTTTTCTGTGTGTTGGTATTTGATCACCTCTGTGGTTTTAATTTCAGAATGGGGATCTGCCTTGTTTATGGACATTGAGTCTGCCCTTACCCGAGGGCACACTCCCGCAGTTTGCAGCAGGTACAAGAATGCGCCGCCTGCAACTGCGCCTGTGCGAGCAGATGTACAATAATGGCGATTTGCGCAGGAGCGGTCTTTGACTTATTTAAGTTAGGGATCAACTGATTTAGATTTTTTGAGGCTCATATCATACCTATATTTTGGCCACCTCTCAGGCTGATAGCCGATATTGTGTGCCGATATTCTGTACATTTAAAGAAAAAAATTGACTTTTTAAAAAAAAATTTTTATCACTGCCATAGGGCAAATGTTACCGCCAGGCAAATAGCATCAGCATAAGAATATGTTTCATTCGAGAAAGGCCTGACATCAACATTTTCTGCAGTGAGATATAAAGCTACGAAATGTAAAATGAACAAAGTGCATTTCACTATAGTGGGTATATACAAGTATTATGGCGCTCAGAAAAACACCCACCCGCCTATCACTATTTTTCAAGAACTTGAAAAACACTTTATATACACAGTATTTTAAAAATCATTAAAAGGCAATAATAATGCTGCAAGTAATAATGCTGTAGGTACAATCAGCACAAAAAAAGGGAATGGAGTGGGACGGGGGGAATGGGAGTGAAAGGGGCGGAAAAGAGAGGACCCCTTCCTTAACAAAGTCTATGATCTGACAAGGAAGGGGTTAATCTCTCTCTGGGGGGTAAAACTACAGTCCAAAAACGGCAGCCATCCAGTGGAAACTGAAACCGATTCCCAATTGACACTGTAAAGACAAGAGAAAGAGGCGCCTCTGGGTGTAGACTGTAAAATTCCTATTTAATTCACATGTGGCTAAAAACACTCACATTCTGTAATAAGTTATCAGGCAATGTATAGATTCCAAAACGGAGGGAGAAGAACCTCAATATGACATCTGTATCTCTTGCTCTGGGGAGTCCTGTCGGCCTGTGTCCGCTCCTGGGGGCTATGTTTGATATGCCGATGTAGACAGAGCGCGTTAGTCCGAGGCGTGGAATGCACGAGGAACTCCGTGCGACGGGAGATGACGTCACAGGGGATGCGACGCGTTTCCTGAGCTGGCAATACCGTGGATGACAGGACGGCTGCGCTCCTTTGTCAAGCTGGCAAAGTACCAAACAGGGGAGAAAAAGGGGGCGGGGATACCGAAACAAATATACATGCAAAGGAACTGACAGATCACAAGCTTAATGCAGGGGGACCGTAATAATGTGAGAACAAGGAAAGAAATAAATCGGAAGAAAGAAAAAGAGTATATGGAAGAAGTGCTGATTGGTAGAAAGTAAGACGTAATGATAATGAAAGATATATGTATAGAAATGTGTGTGTGTATATATATATATATATATATATATATATATATATATATATAATATGTGTATATGTGGTGAAGTAAAAAGAATTGGAAATTAAATGGAATGGACTGAAGTGAAAAATGAAAAGATGAAGAAAAAGGAGAGGATGAAAAACTGAAAATGAATGTAAAAAATAAGGATAAAAATGGAAATAGAAGTTAGAAAATAAAAACTAAATAATAGAAAAATATAATAATAATGAAAAATAATGAAAGTAGAAATGAAAATGAATATAAATAAAATAAATAAATGAAAATAAAAATAATAATAAGGAAAAAATAATAAATAAAAATAAAAAAGGAAATAATAATAGATAGTGAGTAGTAAATAATGAAAAATTTAAAATTATTATTTTAAAAATAAAAAAATTTCATGAAAAAAAGGGGGAAACGAAAATTGGATGAAAATGGATGAGAGTTAATAAATATTAACAAAATGAAAGTAAAAATTACTGGAGGTGGAATATATACTGTTCTTGTAAGGCCAAATGTAAGAAAGGGTATATAAAAATCCCCACAAGCACTTATTCAGATCATGGGAGTCAAAAAATAATAACAGGAAAAAAAAATATATATAATAAAAATAAAGAAAAATGTAAAGAAAAAAATGATAAAAAAGGGATGAAAAATAAATGAAAATGAAATTGATGTGAATATAAAAAAGAAAAATCAAAGAATAGTCGAAATCTCAGTACTTTCGTTAATTCCACCAGGCGCTAAGGTGTCTAGGCAATAGATCCAATATGTTTCCCTGGCGCAAAGTTTTTTAAAACGTTCGGCTGGGGGAAAAGAGCTGGGAATTTGTTCTATGACCCAAACCCTGAGGCCAGAGGCGGACCATGGTGTGCAGTGACAAAATGTCTGGGGACACCATGTGGGTCAGTTTTGCCTTCGATCGACCGCCTGTGTTCCCCAAACCTTTGTCTAGCCGGCCGAATAGTTCGGCCAACATAAATGAGACCGCAGGGGCAAGTGAGGCCATACACCACATAATCTGAGGAGCAATTATAGAAGTCCCTCAGACTATAGGTAGTACCCTTTGTGCTAAAAGACTTCTGGCCATGTTCCACAAAGATGCACATTTTACACAGTTTCTTATGACAACAGTACATCCCCACAAGAGGGATGAGGGTAGGTACCGTAATGGACATAGGAGCAGTTTTCAATTTGCTGGGGGCAATTTTACTCTTTAGGTTGGGCGCCCTGCGATATGTTGTTTTGGGCCGAGAGGAAAGAATAGATTTCAAGTGGGGTCTGGTTGTAGTATATCCCAGTATTTTTCCATGATTTTTTAAATTTTTTTGTGTTTACAATGAAAAGTGGTAACGAAGTTGCTGGAGTGGTCTCTATGGGTTGGATCGACTCTTTCAGGTTCACCATGTAGATATAGCTGGTATGCATCCTCCACGAGACTCTCAGGGTATTGTTTTTCTTTGAATTTTGTTTTCAAGGACGAGCTGGATTGAATGTAATCAATGTCTCGTGTACAGTTCTGTCTCAAACGACAGAACTGTCCCTTAGGTATATTTTTAATCCATTTTGGAAAATGACAGCTTTTAAAGTGCAAATATGAATTCCCTGCAGTTGGCTTTGTATAGTTTTTTGCGTATATTAAGGGGCCATCATGACCAAGTTCCAGATCCAGAAAGGCTAGGGATACCTGGTTACTCTCATGGGTGAAAGAGAGGCCATATGTATTTTTATTGCAGTAATCGATGAATGACTTGATACTACCTGGAGTACTGTCCCAGATGATTATCAAATCATCTATATATCTTCCGAAGAAGATAATATTTGGGGCAAAAGGATTATTGTGATGAATGTAGTGGTGTTCCCAGTAACCCATTGCAAGGTTGGCATAGGAGGGAGCAAAATTCGCTCCCATTGCCGTGCCCTGTTGTTGTAGATAGAAATCTTCATTAAAAGTAAAATAGTTGTGGGTCAGACAGAATTTAGTGGCCTCACTAATGAAGAAAGCCTGACGAGCATTCATTAGAGGATCAGTGTTTTTTTTTGTCATAAGAAACTGTGTAAAATGTGCATCTTTGTGGAACATGGCCAGAAGTCTTTTAGCACAAAGGGTACTACTTATAGTCTGAGGGACTTCTATAATTTCTCCTCAGATTATGTGGTGTATGGCCTCACTTGCCCCTGTGGTCTCATTTATGTTGGCCGAACTATTCGGCTGGCTAGACAAAGGTTTGGGAAACACAGGCGGTCGATCGAAGGCAAAACTGACCCACATAGTGTCCCCAGACATTTTGTCACTGCACACCATGGGTCCACCTCTGGCCTCAGGGTTTGGGTCATACAAATTCCCAGCTCTTTTCCCCCAGCCAAACGTTTTAAAAAACTTTGCGCCAGGGAAACATATTGGATCTATTACCTAGACACCTAGACACCTTAGCGCCTGGTGGAATTAACGAAAGTATTGAGATTTCGACTATTCTTTGATTTTTCTTTTTTATATTCACATCAATTTCATTTTCATTTATTTTTTTCATCCCTTTTTTTATCATTTTTTTTTCTTTACATTTGTTTCTTTATTTTTATTATATATATCCAATTTTCTTTTCCCCCTTTTTTTCATGAAATTTTTTTATTTTTAAAATAATAAAATAAAATAATAATTTTTCATTATTTACTACTCACTATTATTATTTCCTTTTTTTTTTTAATTTTCATCTTTATTTTTATTTTTACATTTTTTTATTTATATTCATTTTCATTTCTACTTTCATCATTTTTCATTATTATATTTTTCTATTATTTCGTTTTTATTTTCTAACTTCTATTTCCATTTTTATCTTTATTCTTATTTTTTACATTGATTTTCATTTTTTTTATCCTCCTTCTTTTTCTTCATCTTTTTATTTTTCACTTCAGTCCATTCCATTTCATTTCCAATTCTTTTTACTTCACTCTATATATATATATATATATATATATATATATATATATATATATATATATATATATATATATATATATTATTATACCTTTCATTATCATTACGTCTTACTTTCTACCAATCACCACTTTTTCCATATACTCTTTTTCTTTCTTCCGATTTATTTATTTCCTTGTTCTCACATTATTACGGTCCCCCTGCATTAAGCTTGTGATCTGTCAGTTCCTTTGCATGTATATTTGTGCCGGCATCCCCGCCCCCTTTTTCTCCCCTGTTTGGTACTTATATCCCTGCCTTGATTCCAAGCGGCCAGCTTGACAAAGGAGCGCAGCGGTCCTGTCATCCACGGTATTGCCAGCTCAGGAAACGCGTCGCATCCCCTGTGACGTCATCTCCCGTCGCCCGGAGTTCCTCGTGCGTTCCACGCCTCGGACGAACGCGCTCTGTCTACATCGGCATATCAAACAAAGCCCCCAGGAGCGGACACACGCCAACAGGACTCCCCAGCGCAAGGGATACAGATGACATATTGAGGTTCTTCTCCCTCCGTTTTGGAATCTATACATTGCCTGATAACTTATTACAGAATGTGAGTGTTTTTAACCACATGTGAATTAAATAAGAATTTTACAGTCTCCACCCAGAGGCACCTCTTTCTCTTGTCACTATAGTGGGTACTAGCCTAAATCCAAAGCACAAAGTGTGGTTCATCTGTTATTTCATATCTATTTGTTTTATTGATGGCCCACCCTCCTCTAGCACACAGAAGTTGACTCATAGCCTAGGCTCTGTATGCTTTTTCTATGAGCCTGTTAGAAGGGGCTGTGTCCATTTCCTTCACTCAGTTATCAGATTACACTGCAACTCTATGTTCTATCTCTGCAGAGTATTTGAGGTCCGATCATTGCTCCCTGCTTTCTAGAGCTGACCTCAAACTGTATAAAATGTACACTATATTACCAAAAGTATTGGGACACCTGCCTTTACAGGGGCATGAACTTTAACCACCTGACATCTGCTCTATGGCCGAATGACGGCAACAGCGCGGATGTGAATTCCTGGGAGGGCTCCCCTGTGCATGCTCCCTGGGCGCGCTGTGATCGCAGAGTCACTGAGACTCGGGTGATCACTGATCTGAGTAAGGGGCCGGTCCCGACACCTTACCATGTGATCAGCTGTCAGCCAATGACAGCTGATCACATGATCAAAAGAAAAGCTCGGTGATCTTTTTTTTTTTTTTTTTCAAAACATTAAAAAAAAAAAAAAAATCGCACAGGTGATCGAATACCACCAAAAGAAAGTTCTATTTGGGGAAAAAAATTATAAAGATTTAATCTTAGTACAGTGTTGTACGACCGTGCGATTGTCATTCAAAGTGCGACAGCGCTGAAAATTGGTCTGGATAGGAGGGGGGTTTAAGTGCCCAGTAAGCAAGTGGTTAATGGCATCCCAGTCTTAAGCTCTAATCACATCTATGCATGTTGCTTTTGAGCATTTCTGCAGTGCTTTTTGCTGTGTTTTCTGTGTTTTCTTTTAACTACGGTTTTGCAGCAATTTGCGTTTTTTTTCTTTCACTGTGTGTAGCTGGTTGCTAAGGAGGCAGCCTGGAACCCGTCCGCCGTGTGCTTAACAACCAATGAGTCATCTGTCAGCGGCCTTCCCCATTAAATGCTGAATGTAAAAAAATAAAATAAAATTTGCCGGGATAAAAAAAAGCCAATAAAAAAAGTGTGTGTGGTCCTCCCAGGTGTATACCAGGCCAATTGGGCTACTATGGATTCGGAGGGGACTCCCCCATGCCATTTTTTGTTTTTTAAATGGCATGGAATCCCCCGAAAATCCGTACCAAACACTGCCGGTCGTTCGGCGTGGTGCCAAATGAGGTCACAGATACTTATAAAACCTGACAGAGTTTAACCCCCCCACATTCTTTTAAAAAGTAAAATGCAAATCATTTGGCAGGATTTGAACCGTAATATGCATTACCCAGTGTCCAGACTACGGATATTCCCATTTTTATATATTGTGTAATCAGTAGACAAGCGTTAAAACAATAACATTTCCTATGAACCTCTTTTAGCTGACTGTCGGTTGTGTTCTCAGTATTAGCTGGCTTATTTTCACAGAATTCCATGAGCTGGACAGATGACCTGCCACTCTGCCACCTCTCTGGAATTGGATCAGCTACAAACCGGACCTATAACCCTGAGGGGCTCGGGAAGGAAGAACATCCCTGTGAAGACAACTGGCTGAAGTTCAGGTTGGTTGTGTGTTGATTTACAGTCTTTAAAAAGTAGCATTTGTAGTAAAACTAAACAAGGAAATGACCTTGTGGATACTGAAAAATACAAAATAACTGAAAAACACTCGGACAGAATAATGAATCGTGGCTTTTATTTTTTGGGCTTCCCTGGCTTATGATAGAAAGCCACTTCTGACCCCTGCAAGTGATTGTATTGTATACAGTGGGGATGGAAAGTATTCAGACCCCCTCAATTTTTTCACTCTTTGTTATATTGCAGCCATTTGTTAAAATCATTTATGTTCATTTTTTCCCTCATTAATGTACACACAGCACCCCATATTGACAGAAAAACACAGAATTGTTGACATTTTTGTAGATTTATTAAAAAAGATAAACTGAAATATCACACGGTCCTAAGTATTCAGATCCCTTGCTGTGACACTCCATTTCTTCTGATCATTCTTGAAATGGTTCTACACCTTCATTTGAGTCCAGCTGTGTTTTATTATACTGATTGGACTTGATTAGGAAAGCGGCATACCTGTCTGTATAAGACCTTACCGCTCACAGTGCATGTTAGAGCAAATGAGAATCATGAGGTCAAAGGAACTGCCTGAAGAGCTCAGAGACAGAATTGTCTGCTGCGCTTAAGGTTCCTAAGAGCACAGTGGCCTCCATAATCCTTAAATGGAAGATGTTTGGGACGACCAGAACCCTTCCTAGAGCTGGCCATCTGGCCAAACTGAGCTATCAGGGGAGAAGAGCCTTGGTGAGAGAGGTAAAGAAGAACCCAAAGATCACTGTGGCTGAGCTCCAGAGATGCAGCCGGGAGGTTAGGAGAAAGTTGTAGAAAGTCAACCATCACTGCAGCCCTCCACCAGTCGGGGCTTTATGGCAGAGTGGCCCAGCGGAAGCCTCTCCTTAGTGCAAGACACATGAAAGCCCACACAGATTTTGCTAGAAAACACCTGAAGGACTCCAAGATGGTGAGAAATAAAATTCTCTGGTCTGATGAGACCAAGATAGAACTTTTTGGCCTTAATTCTAAGCGGTACATGTGGAGAAAACCAGGCACTGCTCATCACCTGTCCAATACAGTCCCAACAGTGAAGCATGGTGGTGGCAGCATCATGCTGTGTGGGTGTTTTTCAGCTGCAGGGACAGGACGACTGGTTGCAATCGAGAGAAAGATGAATGCGGCCAAGTACAGGGACATCCTGGACAAAACCCTTCTCCAGAGTGCTCAGGACCTCAGACTGGGCCGTAGGTTTACCTTCAAACAAGACAATGACCCTAAACACACAGCTAAAATAATGGAGTGGCTTCACAACAACTCTGCGACTGTTCTTGAATGGCCCAGCCAGAGCCCCAACTTGAACCCAATTGAGCATCTCTGGAGAGACCTAAAAATGTCTGTCCACCAATGTTTACCATCCAACCTGACAGAACTGGAGAGGATCTGCAAGGAGGAATGGCAGAGGATCCCCAAATCCAGGTGTGAAAAACTTGTTTCATCTTTCCCAAAAAGACTCATGGCTGTATTAGATCAAAAGGGTGATTCTACTAAATACTGAGCAAAGGGTCTGAATACTTAGGACCGTATGATATTTCAGTTTTTTCTTTTTTAATAAATCTGCAAAAATTTCAACAATTTTGTGTTTTTCTGTCAATATGGGGTGCTGTGTGTACATTAATGAGGAAAAAAATTTACTTAAATGATTTTTAGCAAATGGCTGCAATATAACAAAGAGTGAAAAATTTAAGGGGGTCTGAATACTTTCCATCCCCACTGTACATAAAAACAGATGGCATGCAATATGATTTAGGGTCTTTGCCCAGCCTTTATGATCATTTTATTTCTTGTTACTCTTTTCCTGCCCCCCAGCATTGATATACTAAAGAGTTGAACACAAAGCATTTAGCATTTTAAATTTTTCCACATTTCTAAGGCTGTTGACATGATTGAGATCCTATAAGGAGTATAATAATGGGGAGATCAAAGAGATTTTTACGGTGCTTATTATTGGAAAAAAACAAAACAAAAAAGGAACAACTAGTAATACATAATTATGTAATTTTTTTTAAAATTTAAACTCAGGGTTAAAATATTTATATATATATAATCAGAAAACAAGGATAATACATGTTGCAAATATTACAACACAATAAAAATCCTGAGTGAATTATTATTATATTAATAAGAGTTTCCTAGCTGTTAAATTATTACAAAAATTGACTTACATAAAATCAAATGATAAAGCAGTATGAGAGCATGACTACGGTATGAAATCCGATGGGCGGAGCAAAATTAAGATGTTCAAAAAAGCAAAAAGAACTGTAATCAAAATAAGAAGGAACAATAAGGAATACAAAAATAATCGTAAAGAAAAAAAGGAAATATTAAGTAGTAAATAATGAATGTTATATTAAATATACACATAAAGGGACTGGCCGCATAAATAGTAGCTCAAACATGTGTAACAATTAAGACCACATGTAGAGATGAATGTGAATATGTAAACAACATATGAACATTACACAACATTTTCTAGAATATGATGGCAAAAAGGTCTCATGTGTAAATAGGAAATAAGCCTTCATGGCGTCAAAAAGGATTATATTAATCAAACACTTACCAAAAAATGCTCTGGCTCAAGCAAATCTCAGTCATGACCTCTGGCGTATACCGTGAGGACCGTTAAAATCCCTTTTGATCTCCCCATTATTATACTTTCTAATTCTGGGATGTGGTGCCTAATCTTATGGGTGCTTATTCTGTTTAGTTGACCCACACCTATTCTTCCTATAAGGAGTATATTTGTTTTATTGCATTGAGTTGTTATATTCTACAATTTTTGAGTATAGCAATAGTTAACAGAGTACTTCTTTAAAACATCATTCCATGCGTCATAGAAGGATCCATGAATGTTGGTATGTAAATGAAATGTGTTCATCACTTCAGCGTTTCCAGTGCCCTAATTTTAAACTTGTAGCTGCGTTTGGTGAAGCCATAACTCAGGAGGGCTGTTTATAACAAATGTTGAAAAAGGAAACTGGCAAAAGAAAGACATAGCTTATGATTGTTATTTTTTATTTATTTCTTATGAATAATATAACAAGAAATCCCATTGATCAGCATGTGCAATTTCATTTCAAGTTCTGTTTAGAAAGCTGCCCAAGTTAAGTGTATGACAGGGCAGAAAAATATATCCAGTACATGTATGCAATACCAGTTAATCCTACCAGCAGTCTGATGAGCTTCTAACTGGTGTTTACTGGCATTGCTGTGCTATAGGGACAGGGCCTGGTGGCGTCAGCGTGCTCTCAGAGGAAGATTGCACCCCGGTTGGTGGTTGCCACTACTACATCCAAGTGATCCTTAAGGGGGCTGCACTCCCTTGTGCTACACATACTATCTGATTGCACCAGAGCTAGTGCACTGACAAATGCCTGTTGTAATTTTTCAACCACCCACAAAAGGTTCTTTAGCCCCTTAAAAGGGAAGGTGCATATTGACCTGTAGAAGGTTAGCAATGGAGGTGAGCGCAAATTTTGGAAGGTGAAGGGCACTGAAAATTATTGTGAAGCTTTTATGGGTCCCATGGACTAGCCTCTTCACTGTATTGGGCTTTTTGTGTTTCAAGCTTACTTTACATCACTGGGAACGCCCACCACTGGTTTAGTAATCAAAATGGTGTCTTATTTAACCACTTGCTTACTGGGCACTTAAACACCCTTCCTGACCAGACCAATTTTCAGCTTTTGGTGCTCTCACACTTTGAATGACAATTACTCAGTCATGCAACACTGTACCCAAATGAATTTTGTGTCCTTTTTTTCCCACAAATAGAGCTTTCTTTTGGTGGTATTTGATCACCTCTGGGGTTTTTATTTTTTGCGCTATAAATGAAAAAAGACCGAAAATTTTGAAAAAAAACGCATATTTCTTTGTTTCTGTGATAACATTTTGCAAATTATAATTTTTTTTTCATAAATTTTGGTCACAATTTATACTGCTACATATCTTTGGTAAAAATAACCCAAATTAGTGGATATTATTTGGTCTTTGTGAAAGTTAGAGAGTCTACAAGCTGTGGTGCGAATCATAAAAAATTGATCACACCTGATGTACTGGTGGCCTATCTCATTTCTTGCGACCCGAACAAGTCAGGAAAGTACAAATACCCCCCAAATGACCCCTTTTTTGAAAGTAGACATTCCAAGGTATTTACTAAGATGCATGGTGAGGTTTTTGATGTTGTCATCTTTTTCCCACAATTCTTAGCAAAATGAAGATTTTTTTTTTTTCTCACAAAATTTTCAATGTAATAGGTTATTTCTCTCACATGGCATGTGTATACCACAAATGACACACCAAAATACGTTCTGCTACTCCTTCTGAGTATTACGATACCAAATGTGTGAGACTTTTACACAGCCTGGCCACATACAGAGGCCCAAAATTGAAATAGCACCATCAGGCGTTCTAGGGGCATAAATTACACATTTCATTTCTCAACCACCTATTACAGTTTTGAAGGCCCTGGAGCACCAGGACAATGGAAATGCCCACAAAGTGACCCCATTTTAGAAAGCTAACACCCCAACGTATAATCTATGAGGCATATTGAGTCGTTTGAATGGTTCATTTTTTTCCAGAAGTTTTGTGAAAATGTGGAAAAAAAAAATGAAAACGCATTTTTTTTTACGCAAAGTTGTCCATTTATAAGATATTTCCAACACATAGCATGTACATAGCAAAAATTACACCCCAAAATACGTTCTACTACTCCTCCTGAGTATAACGATACCAAATATGTGAGACTTTTACACAGCTTGGCCACATACAGAGGCCCAACATGCAAGGAACACCATCAGGTGTTCCAGGGACACATAGCATGCACATACCAAGAATTACACCCCAAAATACATTCTACTGAGAAAAGAGCAAACAAAAGATTACCTGTGGTTTTAGCAGCGCAGTTGTCCACAGGATGATAGCACTGGTCCAGGCAGCAGGCAGGGACTTGGTCAGCAAAAGTGAACACAATTTTCCAGGCAACAGGCAGGTATACTGTCCATAGTCAATATTGGCAGCAGGGATACTGTCCATATACATTCCAAGGTCAGTGCAGGCAGAGATCGTCAGCATTGCCAAAATATTGGTCCTGGTAGTAGGCAGGAACATGGTCCATCCATGTGGTGTGGTCAGTTCATGCGACAGGCAGAGACATGATGGTATAGGTCCTACAGGCAGCAGGAAGAAGTAGAAAACAACAGTAGAAGTAGGGCCTTGTTCAGGACAGAATGGGGATAGGGGTAGAGGCTTCTCCCACCCAAATCTCTTTGAAGCCTCCGAGTCTCCAGACCCTAATCTAGGAATGAGAAAACAAAGGAAATTGTCTTCTTCATCCAAAAAAACTATTCTGGAGCCCCTCACATATGTGAGACCCCTGTTATGAATCCCACTAGTCCACAGAGGGTACAAGATCAGTCCAAGAGGCAGGCAAAAGGCATGGTCAAACAGTCCAGGGTCAGTTCCAGATCAGGCAGAGGTATGTACAGAATCAGTAGGCAGAAGCGTGGTCGAATAACAGTCCAGGGTCAGTTACAGAGCAAGCAGAGGCATAAGGGGTTTGAAGGTAAATGGCAGGAAGTGAGGGTTATGGTTACCATACTTCACTAATAATTCACTGAAGTATGGTAACGGCGGAAACAGTCACCTATGCAGAGGCCTGGTTGGGAAGGGCATTGGGCACAGTGATAAGTGGTGTCTCTTCTCACTCCTCGTTTGCTGCACACCCGACATTTTTTCTGATGTCTTCGGCCTGTTGGTCTGGGAGGGATTTTATCAGGAAAGTGGCGTTCAGAGAGTCTGCTAATTACATCGGATCGAATGTTTTGTGGTGGGCCGTTGGGGTATATAAGGGCAGTGGTGATTTCCTCCTGGTAGCCAAGGAAGGGTATGGGTCTTTCTGTGGACTTACGATAAATTGCATATGTGTTGTATATGGCCAAATTAAAGAAATAAATTGAATTTTTTTTATACCACTTGTATGTTCTTCTCGTGGCAAGATAGGGTTCGAGCATCTGGTCGTTCAAGTCGACACCCCCCATGAACATGTTGTACTCATGGATACAAGTGGGTTTTTGTATTGGGCCATCCCTCCTGGTGATCTCAACAAAAGTGTTGTTGTGGATCGAAGAAAGCATGTAGACATCCCTTCTGTCCCTCCACTTCACAGCCAAAATTTCCCCGTTCCGTAAACTCGCCGCTTCGCCTCTTCTTAGCCTTTTGTTGACGAGGCTTTGAGGAAAGCCCTTCCGGTTCGTTCTTACGGTGCCACATGCTGGAGTTTGCATTCTATGGAGGTTGCGGAACAGGGGTAAACTGGTATAAAAATTGTCCACATACAGATGGTAGCCTTTCTCCAGGAGTGGGTTTATGAGTTCCCAAACAACTTTTCCACTCGATCCGATGTATTCGGGGCAATTAGGGGGATGTAGCTGGGTGTCCTTCCCTTCGTATACCACGAAGGAATATGTATACGCTGTGGCTCGATCACATAATTTATACATTTTCACCCCATAGCGGGCCCTTTTGGAGGGAATAAATTGCTTTAGGCCCAGCCTGCCAGTAAATTTGATCAGGGACTCATCCACACATATGTGTTGGTCTGGGGTAAACAACTGGGGGAAAATCTGAGAAAAATAATTTATTAGTGGCCGAATTTTGTAAAGTTTATCAAAATTTGGGTCATTCCGGGGAAGGCACTGGGTATTGTCGTTTAAAGTGTAGGAATCTCATTATCGTTAGATATCTGGTCCGGGACATTATTGAGGAAAAGATGGGCATGTGATAGATGGGGCGGGATGACCAATATGCACATATTTCATTTTTATTGTTTAGTCCCATACAAAATGTGAGGCCCAAAAATTTTTTAAACTCCTCCACTGTTAGGGCTCTCCACTTGTAGGGACGGGCATAAGAGGACGTTGGGTTGCTTTCAATAAATTGTTGGGCATATAGGTTGGACTGGACCACAATGGATTCAAGCATGTCCCCTGTAAAAATTAGGTGGAAAAAGTCCATCAGGGAAAAATTGTGTGTGTCCACCTGGACTCCTGGGTTGGCAGTGAAAGGGGGAACGTTGACTTCTCCTGAGTTAGGAGGAAGCCACAAGGGGTTCTGGAGGGAATAGGGAAGGCTGGCATGGGACCTAACCCTTTGGGGCCGAGTTGACACCCCACTTGTACGTGGCCTTTGCCGAGGTACTGTGGTGCCGGTGGATGGCACTGGGTTGCCGGTGGATGGCTCTGCGGTGCTGGTGGATGGTATCGCCTCCTCACCAGTGCGCCTTCGTCTGACGGGCGGACTATCATCTTCCTCCTCTGAGGCTGTCATGGTACCGCTGCTGAGGACAGGCTCGTAGTCCACGTCAGAGTCACAATCTGAATATGAGGAGGAATCCGAAGCGGAAACCTCCCCGTTGCTCTCGTCGGCTGCAAGGATATCATATGCCTCCTCAGCTGAATACAATCTTTGTGACATTTTTATTGATCACAAATGGCACTGACAGGTGACGCTGATCTGGCAGATGACACTAACAGGTGACGCTGATGTGGCAGGTGACGCTGATCACAGGTGACACTGACGTGGCAGGTGGCACTGACGACACGTGGCACTGACGACACGTGGCACTGACGACACGTGGCACTGACAAATGGCACTGGAGGCAGATGGCACTGGAGGCAGATGGGGCTGGCAGATGGGGCTGGCAGATGGGGCTGGCAGATGTCGCTGACAGATGGCACTGGCAGATGGCACTGGCAGATGGTGCTGGCTATTTGCTCTGGCAAATGGGGCTGGCAGGTGGCACTGGCGCTGGCAGGTGGCACTGGCAGGTGGCACTGGGGCTGACGGCACTGGGGCTGACGGCACTGGGGCTGAAGGATGGCACTGGCGCTGGCAGGTGGCACTGGCAGGTGGCACTGGCGGCACTGGGGCTGACGGATGGCACTGGCAGGTGGCACTGGCGCTGGCAGGTGGTACTGGCGCTGGCAGGTGGCGCTGGCGGCACTGGCGCTGACGGCACTGGCGCTGACGGCACTGGGGCTGACGGATGGCACTGTCGCTGGCAGGTGGCACTGTCACTGGCAGGTGGCACTGTCGCTGGCACTGGCAGGTGGCACTGGCGCTGGCAGGTGGCACTGGCGGCACTGGCACTACTGGCAGATGGCACTGGGGCTGACAGATGGCACTGGGGCTGACAGATGGCACTGGATCGCTCACAGATCGCTCTCCCTCCTCACACGCTGTCTCTGTGTGAGGAGGGAGAGACAGGCAATGGGAGATGATCTCATATATTTACATTTGAGATCATCTCCTATTGGCAGCTGCGATCGCTCTGTGAACGGCCGCTTTGATTGGCCGTTCACGGCGATCTGTATTTGCCTGTCTCCGGGAGACACGGCGAATACAAAACTTCCGCGATGCGCGCCCCCGGCGGCGCGCATTGCGGAAGTAAACACCAGGCCGTCCAGGGACGGCCAGGCGAAGGAACCCGCCCGCTCTAAGGCCGTCATTCGGCTATAGGGCGGGTGGGAGGAGGTTAAAGTGTCGTTTTTATTTATTTTTTTGGTTCTAATGATGTATAGGGCCTCACATGTAGTGTGCTGTTAGCAGAGGCGGCTCTATGCTTTATGAGGCCTTAGGCAAATGGCCCCACTTTTGCCCCTCCGCTACGCAGCAGGCATTCCCGGCTTAAAATCCTTGTGCGGTGGATGGGAGAGGTGACGTGCGCGGATGCAACATTACTCCTCATTGGCTGGTGGGCGCAACTCCAGGAATCTTAGGTTATGGGAGAGGTGAGTGTGACAGGGCTCTTAACATTGCCTGTGTTGTCTGGCAGCCTTAGGCCTGAGGGGAAAGTCCAGTCAAGTGGCCCATTGAAGTACTGAATTGGCTTATCCATGCCCACCTGTTTTTTTAATGCAGCCTCACCAGTGCCCATCCAATGCAGCCTGATCACTGGGGCAGGGTAAATAGGTTGTAAGGGGTGGGGGTTGGTTTGCAGGGGTCAGCTGGGGGTGTCAAGGTCTCTCACCTGGCAGCTCAGCTGGTCCTTGCATAACACGGCTAGTGCCCAGCCCCACATCCTGATCCAGTCGTGTGTGCCATGCCCTGCCTCCCTACAAGACTCCAGTCTCCAGGAGTTGTAGTTTCCTCTGCACTGCTCGGGAGCTTGAGCGTGGACTACAACTCGCGGAATGCAACAGTGGCTGGCTGGGCCACCAGCCCCACTTTATACAGAAGAAAAAAAATGTCAGTGGGCAGCGGCTCAACATAGGTTCGGGCAGCCTGTGGGGCAATTGCCATTCTACCCCCTGGCCCAGCCCACCCCTGACGTCATACGTGACACTCCCTAGTCTGTGTACAGGAGGTTGGCTGAGTAGATGAAGGGCTACTATGCCCCAGGCGCCCATCCCTTTGCCACCTGTCATGAGCACCAGGCCCGCAGGTGGACAGTGGTGCGCGGTAAACATGGTGAAGGGGGTTGCACATCGCGGCAGTGATGAAAATTATAGGTGGCTTCACAACCACTTGTAACATTTCAATATGAAAGGTGACCGTCAGCTTTACTAAAGTACAAATACTCCCAGCTGCTATAGGGACTGGGAGTGTATAAAAAAAAAAAAAACACATGCAATACTGTAAAAATGAGAATCCTCAGCAAGTGGCTGGGGATTAAGATTTTACTGCCCCCCCCCCCCCCCCATCCTGGCGCCCTGAGGTGGCTGCTTAAGCCGCCTTATGGTAGTGCCAGTCATAGTTCTGGGGCCACTGCAGTTATAGGGCAGTCTTTAGGCTGGGTTCACACCAGTGTGCTGTGTGACCTCTCATGTGATTCGCACCGCACTGCAGTGCAAATCTCATGAGATGTCTGTAAAAACAACAAAGTCCCAGTGCTAATATATGGAAACCTAAGGAGCAAAAAATAAGAAAATAAGTCAATGGGGAGGCTTCTATGTCCAGTGCAGCTGGAAAAAAACTATAACTGCTAGAAACGGAGCTGACATTCAAAACACAAAAATTCCAGTGCTCCAAGGGTTAAAGAAATCAATCGGCAGCTTTGAAAAGATTATGTTGCATAATGAATAATTTAATTCAAAATAGCAGAAATATAAATATAAAACATTCCTGGTCAGTCACAATGACAATAAAAAGTGGTCACTAGCCATCCATTGAGCAATAAAGAGCTAAAGCAGTCGTTCTCCATAAAGCAGAAATCGTTCTCCCAAAACAAAGGATGAGGGGAAGAAGAATTGGATGGATCAACAGCAGACAGCTAACCGAGTCCCTGCTGGGTATGGAGTATGATCCCAGGGGAAACAACTCACCAGCAACAGAATGCGATCCAGCGTGTGGAGCGGTGGATGACATAGCCGCAGGGAGGATGGAACGGAGCTCCGTCTCACATGGGTCAGTGATGTCAGACCACCTGAGACACTGCTTCAGGAAGGGGAAAGCCCAGCGTGTCTCAGGTGGAGTCGCTGCTGTGTCAGCTGATGGATTGCTCTGCCACTCGCGATGCAGTCCAATGCTTCCCCAATAGTGAGGGTTCCTCTTCCACCTGCGGTGTCACCCGATGTAAAACACACTGCTGGAAAGTCTGAACAGACAGACTGGGAAGGTTGTACTGCCAATCTTTGTCAATGATGGAGGTCCCAAAAATTGTAGATGGGACGTGGTGGCTAGTACAAACACTACATTTAAGTTGCCTTGACCGCGTCTTGCGCTCCAGCACTTTATCATAGTCAAGGATGAGGGCAACTGAGAAAGTTTAAATAAAAAAAAGGGGGGGGGGGTGACAAATATTGGGGCGGGAAAGATTAACCAAGCGGGAGGGGCGGGATAAATCAGACCTCTAACATTAACCCCTTATTGCTCAGAGGATTCACAATCAATACTACTATCCTTAGCTTTTCTAGAGTCTGGTATAGCATATGTCTACCTAAAAGTAAAATTTATATATAGCAGCTTTCACAATCATTAAATAAATTATAATGGATGTCTGCCACAAAACACATACATAATCAAAAAACCCACTACACAAAACTGCACGTTTGTAGTTCCTCATGAACCCTTTGGGGGCAAGTGAATCAAACATGTATATCCAGAACACTTCCCTTTTGCATAACAGGGAAAATCTCTCATTTATAGTTAGTGTTCCTTTGGGGATGGTTTCTATCACAAAGACCTCCAGGCATTTGATATCTTTATTATGAAAACTATGAAAATGCCGGGGAAAACTGTGTTCGTCACACCCCTTAATAATGAATCTAAGGTAGACGCCTACTCTACCACGTAGTGCACGAATAGTACGACCCATATAGAAGAGGCCACACGGGCACCGTAGGACAGAAATCACAAAGTCCGTAGAGCGCGTAATAAATTTCCTGATTTCATAGTTTGTACCTAAATTAGTGGTAATTATCTTAGTCCCATGGACAATGAATTGGCAGGTTTAGGCATCCTCTTTTTTTGCACTGGAAAATGCCTTTCCTGTCATCAAAGTACGACCTAATAGCCAGAGGGGATCTGGTTGATTTATTTAATATTTTACTGGGTGCTAATATTTTTTTGTTTTTTTTTGTTTTATAGTGCGAGCTCTTCGGAAAGTGACTTGTGGAACCTCTGGTATTTCCAGAGCTAAACATTGATCTAACAGTAAAATATTATAGTGTTTTTTTTAAATAATTTTAGATATTGATTTAAAATGATCATTAAATGTTGAAACAAATCTTACAGTATGATTATTTGCTAATTCCTCTCTAGAAGCCTTCTTTTTGAGGGGAGGGTTAATATTGGACAAAAAGGTTTCATTAACGAGCTCACGTGGATAACCTTTTTCTTCAAACTTTTTTTGTCATCGTAGCCCCTTGTTCTATATAATCCTCCACTCTTGAACAGTTCTGTCTCAATCTATTAAATTGTCCACTAGGAATATTACTTTTCCATGTGGGATGATGACAACATCTAAAGTGTAGATGGGAGTTACCACTGGTCGGCTTAACACAGGGGTTGACAAATTTGCTTGGAATCTAGGAGCCAGCTAAAAAGGTTAGGAGCCAGGTCCGTGACGGCGATCTGGACCTGTCCCTGGCCTGACATGGAGACGAGTGAGGGGAAGATAGCCCCCAGCCCCCCACCTGTGTCCATGTCATTGCCCATAGCTCTTAGAGGGACATTTTATTTGTTTTATTTTTTTCAAATGACGAATTTTTTTTAAATTGCATTTTAGTGTAAATATGAGATGTGAGGTCTCTCTGATCCCAGATCTCATATATAAGAGGACCTGTCCTGATTTTTTCTATTACAAGGGATTTTTACATTCCTTGTAATAGGAATAAAAGTGACACACATTTTTTTTTTTTAAAAGAACAGTGAAAAAAAATACAAGTTAAAATAAGAAAAAAAATTTTTTTTAAACGCGCCCTGTCCTGCCAAGCTTGCGTGCAGAAGCGAACGCATATATGAAAGCGGTGTTCAAACCACACATGTGAGGTATCGCTGCGATCAGTAGAGTAAGAGCAATAATTCTAGCCCCAGACCTCCTCTGTAACTCAAAACATGCAACCTGTAGAATTTTTTAAATGTCGCCTATGGAGATTTTAAAGGGTAAAAGTTTGTCGCCATTCCTTGAGCGGACGCAATTTTGAAGCGTGACATGTTGGGTATCAATTTACCCTGCGTAACATTATCTTTTACAATATAAAAAAAATTGGGCTAACTTTACTGTTGTCTTATTTTTTTTTTTTATTGAATAATTTTTCCCCCAAAAAAGTGCGCTTGTAAGTCCGCTGTGCAAATACGGTGTGACAGACAGTATTGCAACGACCACCATTTTACTCTCTAGGGTGTTAGAATAAAAAAAAAAATATATATATATATATATATATTGTTTAGGGATTCTAAGTAAAGGGAAGAAGGGCAGGGCAAGCTCCAGCATTACAACCAGCATAGCATTGCTGGTTGTAATTCTAACGGCCACCACAAGAGGGCGCCAGATTCCAGAAGGAACCATAGGCTCACAGAAGGCCTCAAAGCCGGGGGCTCAATTACCGGCCGCCGGCCGCGCGGCCCGTCGCGATCACGCCGGGGGGGTCCACGGAGACAGGATACTAATTCTAGTCGCAAATGCGACCTGGCGCCCGGGTTTTGTCGAGCCCTGGCTTAACATGATTTTTTTTTGTAATAATCCTGTTTTGATCATGAGATAATACTAGATCCAAAAATACGAGTTCATGGGGATTTAGTACATGCAATGTCTGTGCGATGTGATTTCAGCCATACAGATAGTATTGCTTTGCATCGCATTTGGACCCAAGTTGTGCAGAACCCTTTTTTGGTCTGCACCAGTATTGTATCATGTCTGAATTGACAGTTCGCACTACGATATGTGAACTGATCTGGGGGTGTCATTAATTTTTAAGCAGTTTGCATAGGGCAATGCGAACAAACGATGCAGTGGATTTGCAGGGTTCTTGCATCACACCAGTGTGAACTGAGCATAAGTTCTGGTTTACACTGCAGCGATGTGGGAACCCTGCAAATCCACTGCGGGTTCCCGTATCGCTTATTCACACTGCCCTATGCAAACTGCTGGGAGTGTCAATTAAAAGTTAATGACACCCCCACATCAGTTTGTATATAGCAGTGCGAACTGCAAATTCAGACCGGAATCAGATCGCATGGGTGCCACCCGATTCTGCTGTGGACCAAAAAAGGGCCCTGTGCGAGTTTGGTTCGAATGCGATGAAAATTCAGCCATACTATCTGTATGGCTGAAATCGCATTGCACAGAGATCGCATGTGATCTGGGGTGTGAATCGCATACAATGTTGGACACCGCTGCAGTATGAATTTGCACTAAGTCCTAAATCTCCATCTATAATCGCTGGTGCATGTTGCAGCTGTGAATAGGGCCTGCAGGCAGTATTGGGGCCAAAGAATAACAGGGTGGTCAGTTCCTATAGATGGCAGTAGACCGGCACCTCTTGCTAGACCTGGGGATACAGCAACAAGGGTTCCTCTGATCAAGAGTTAGCTCATTCAGGGTTGTATTGACTCCGCTAGGTAGCACCCAGATCTGTATTCTGGAAATAACTCCATTTCTTTCTTCACAAGGGACGATGCTAGGCTGTGCGCTTTTCCTCGTGCAGAACAGTGGGGTTCTCTCTCTCTGATGGAGGTATGGAGCACAATCCTCTCCCTCTGGAGTCCTGGGTGTACTTCCCCAAAATCTCTCTCTCCCTACTCTTCAGCTGGGCATGCTGGGGGCTGTAGTTTCTTCCTTTAGGATTGCAATGTCCAGCCCTTGTAACTACATGACCCACAATCCTCCTCTCTGCTTCTTTTTGAGTGTTTTTTTTTTTCTCCCTGCCCAATGAGTACAGTGGTGAGACGGATGGGGGAAAGAAGAGCCCGCAGCTGCTCTCTTTCCACACAGAGACACAGCCGCTCCAATCTCATGCTGTTCTGCTTTCCGCTGACAGAAGGAAGGAGGAGGGATGGGCAGGAAACACAGAGAGCCCTCTTCCCATTGCTAACAGCGGCGGCAGTACAGTCTCTCCTCCTCCTGATTCATCCCTGTCATATGTCGGTGAGGCGAGCAAGCAGGATGGAGATCCGCGGCACTCATTGCATGCATTAGGCAAATTAGGTGGCCGCGAGGCCTGAGGCGACTGCCTAATTAGAGAGCCGCCTGTGACTCTTAGTGTTTTGTATTATATATTTTCAGTGTGTTTTACTGTGCAGTACTAGTTCTTATAATCTATCTTATAATCTATTAGAATGCTAGCAAGTATTCAGCAACAGACCAATACACATGTATTCACTTTAGGTTTTCCCTTTATTTTGTATCTCTTTTTGGTTCAATTTATAAGTTTTCTTTTGCACAATTCATTTGTGTGTAGCGCAGGGAATCGGGCACTTCTTTACTAGTCCTGGATGGGCTTGTGTCTTTTTTCAACCTGACTAACTATGTAACTAGTGTTACCAGTCTTGCCTAGTTCTCCTCTGTGAACTACAGAAGAGGGGAAGGTATAAAGAAGTGGGGAAGATGTTGTATAGCGTGAATCAAAAGTGATCAATCTAGGGTGACAACACTACTTCTCCATAGATACAGTACAGATATTGACATCCTAGGACAGGGAGTGTGTTACTTGACTGTACATTGATTAAAATAAAAGGAAAAAAATTGAAAAAGAAAACCAGTTATCCACCACATCTAAAGACTGGTAACCTGGAATATATGAAAGTTTTGTTCTTGGTTTTAGGTATACTTTAAGCCCTCCCCTCTGGTTTTTGTCACTGATGCTAAAGGTGGGTGAAATTTAGTTACTATTTATTCTGCCACTGTTTATTTTTCAAATTTCTAGAGATCACTATCAGACGTTTGCAGAATGATGTTTACAGTCAGTTTAGGTGAGAAATTCTCCTCTGGGTCCCCAGAGATGAGTGCATGGACCCGGTTGCAGTGTCTGTGCACCTATCTCTGCTGACACATCAAGCTTGGCTTTGCTGGTTAGTCCATACAGCTGATGCATATCTATTCACTGTATATTGGGTACCTATATGCAGCTCATCACTAAAAAAAATATATTAACAAACAGCTCTGCACACTGCAAGGGACTGAGCGCCTTTGTTAATGAGCTTCTAAAGAAAAAAACATACTGTAGATTTTGTTTTTTGCAGTCCAGACCATAAATGTAAAAAGTATATAAAAAATACACTATACATTTAATTTAAAGTGGTTCTAATGGAAATACAATTTAAACCTTAATGCATTGCCTGCATTAAGGTAAAAAATTAAAAATAGCCCTGTGTCAGTCTGCAGTAGAATTGCTCCTTCTCCCTGGTCTCACAGGGCACATTGATACCAGTGGAAGCTATTGGCTCCTGCTGCTGTCAGTCATAACCAGTGAAGAGGGAGCAGGGGACAGGGCTGAGTTTTTCTGTGTGTGTCTGTGGACACGCACACTGTCTGGCTTGGGAGTGAGCCCGCACATCTGCCCTGTCCCATATTAAGTAGCTTGCTATGGGAGCAGAGAAAGCAGTCGGGGGACCCCAGAAGAGGAGGTTCTGGGCTACTCTGTCCAATATCAGGGCACAGCTCAGGTAAATCTAAACCCCTTTTTTATTTTGAAAAAGGGCTTTACAATCACTAAGTGATATGTACTGTGGTAAATAATTTTTATTTTTCATCTCTTTGTGCAGAACAGAGAATAATATTTATCTTTATGGAGTGTTCAATGGGTACAGTGGCACCAGAGCTACCAATTTTGTGGGCCAGCGATTATCTGCAGAACTCCTTTTAGGACAGTTGCACTCAGATGTTACTGATGCAGAAGTTCACAGGGTGTTGTTACAGGTGAGTGACCCTATTCTAATATGTTCTATCTCCTCTTGTTGGTTATGTGCTTTTATGTTTTAACAATTTAAAGAACTTCATTAACCTGTTTGTCTCTTTTAGTCTGTTTAAATAAAAGTGAATGAAAATGTTTTGTTATATCTGTTAGGTAAGTGCCACAAATACCCATTTATCTTGTCAAAAATTCAGTGCTGTCCTGTGTTTAGTGCTCACTTGTGTTATCTTAATGCTTACCTTAAAGCAGATCTCCGGGATTTTCAAAAAATCCCCCATTAGTACACCCCCCTACACTAAACAGTTATTACATTTGTGAAATTGTGTTACCATTGAAGAGAAAAGCCTGATTGAATTTTCAGGATTCAGCTCTGTAATTCAAAAAAATGCAGCATGTAAGGAGGAAGTGTTAGAACAGTGATCACATTACATCCTCCCATCTCTCTAAACCAGTGGTGGCGAACCTTGGCACCCCAGATGTGGTGAAACTACATTTCCTATGATGCTCATCCACTCTGCAGTGTACATGAGCATCATGGGAAATGTAGTTCCAAAACATCTGGGGTGCCAAGGTTCGCCATCACTGCTCTAAACCATAATTAAACTACATTTCCCTTGAATCTTTGGGAATGGAGTGAATGTGGGAGGGTACACTAGGCCTGTACATGTAAATGTGAACTCGCCCACTTCAGCATAAATCATGCCCCTCATTCTGCAGCCAGCCACACTACTCCGTAACACACAGTATGATAGATGTGTTACAGCCTTATGAATGCAAAGCAGGTCTGTTCTCTTTCCTCCAGCCACAATAGAAGATAAAGCAAGTAAGGGCAATATGTTTATGTAATCATTACTGAACTGTAGACACATCCCATAACGATATTTTATACACACTGTGCTCTGCTGTAATTCAGTATTAGAAATATTCCTCCTCCTCCTGCAGCTTTGATATCTTTCTAACGGCAATCAGTGTCCACCAGTGCGGTCTTATCAGTGAGTGACCACCAGTGCAGCATTTCAGTGACCCCCCCCCCAGGGCAGAGCGGGATCGTTATCAGAAATCAAATGGAGGACACAGTGGGGATCATGGGCTGAGACAGGTATTGTATGTGAAATACCGATTGCTGTAATGTCCTGCCTCCTGCCGGCATTGGAACAGCACGCTGTCAATCACAAGTCCCGGTCAGCGGGACGCTGCGGTGATCAGTATTTCACATACAATACCTGCCACAGCCCGAGATCCCTGCTTTGTCATCCTGTTGATTTCTGTTAACTATCCCGCTCTGCAAGGAGATGGAATGCAGGTGGGGAGTGGGGATGATCACAGGGGTGGAGTGGGGACAGTGACTGGCAGGGAACAGAGGAGGAGGAGGAGCGGGGGAGGACACCTCCTCCATGGGTGGCACAGACCGGGGGCTGTGAGACCTCTCCGCCCAATACATTTCTATTTCCTCCCTGCTCGATAGGGAGGAACTACAGGCGGGAGTGCCAAGACCGCAGGTTGAGGATACATGAATAATAGCAGCCAGCGCTCTTACAAACAGGAAATCACTGGGCAATAGCGGTTTTTCAGCAAAATCGGCAGACTATTGCAGAGGAACTAAAGGGCTCGGAAGAACATGCACGGCATAGTTGGTGAAGGTAGGAGATTAGCAACAAGGACATGGGAAAAAGTTTTTTTTTCTGGAGTTCTGCTTTAGGACTACAGACTTCCATCTCCTTTATGCTGTGGAGATGGCAGATTAGAAAGGTCTGAGTAGTTCGGCAATATTAAACTGGACAGGGCTGACAACACTCAATCAACAAAATTGCTGCGTGTGTTGTCCATTCACAGCAGGACTTGGTAGCTGAGTGCATTTCTAGCAGATTAACCGGTATTTTTTTTATTCAAAGATTTTTCCAATACGGAAATATAAAAAGAAAATTGAAAAAGAAAAGGGGGGAAAAAACAAACATCAACTTCTGGCCCTATTAGGCACATTGACAAAACTATCTACAGAGAGAAAATGGGAAATACTAGAGCTGCAACTAACGATTAATTTGTCTGTCGACCAATCTATCGATTACTTTTTCGATTAGTCAACGACTATCCGATTTTTTTTTTTTTTATTTATTAATGAATCTAGTGTGTTCTTTTTGTGATTAGATAATAATCCTTTGGATAACTTTACAAAAAAATGATACGTACAATTTCTAAATATAATATTTCAACTTTTATTACATTTTTTCCAAAAAGTACTTCAATGTGGTAAAGTTTTTACAGTATAAAAAAGTGCCAAAAATAAAATGTAAACAACACTTTAGCATCAGGCACGAATAATGGTTATGGCATTGCCATTAATTCAGAGACTGAAGCATTAAAAAAATGCCATATAAAAATGCTACAAAAGCACTGCTGCTCTGCACTGTTGCTCATGCTCAACACTGTGTACAAAACACATGAAAGACATAATATACCAAAATAAAGTGCCCAAAAATAAAAAGGTAATGCTTTAGGGCATGAGGCATGAAAATGCCATATAAATTCTGCCTAACACTTTGCAAAAGATGAATTCGGAAGGCATTGTGCTGTGTGGTAACCTTACTACTCAACCACACATAATGCCTTCAGAATGCATCTTTTGCAAAGTGTTAGGCAGAATTTATATGGCATTATGCCTCTTGACCTAAAGTGTTGTTGTTTAACACCACAAAAATGCTGGTCAACATACAATAACACTATGTAATTGTAATCATTGATGATTGAATACATAGTGTTATTGTAGAGTCAGAGTGCTGATTGAGCAGTATTTTTGTGGTATGTTACTTTAATTGTAATGTAAAACATACCTGAGGAGGTAACAGTTTTCAAGGAAGGAAGCAAGGAGGAACCGAGCCCACCAAAAGCACTGCTCAACACTGTGGCTGTGCAAAAATATGGCCAATACAACACTGAAGGCAGCCATGAGCCATCTTAACATAAATACACTAATACAGCCCAACAAGAACACAACACAGTCATGACGAGTGCAAAAGGTTGGGGGCCTGTGTTACTTCCTCCATTACAATGCTATATTTTAGCATTGCAATGGAGGAACGTTAGCATATCAACATGCTTTGATGTTAGGCTTGCTCTTTTTTTAGTCACAATGTTGCCAGCAACTGAGAAAAGCCTTTCAGATGGGGTTGATGTTGCAGGCACAGACAAGTAACTCTTTGCCAGCATGGCCAAGATGGGAAACCTCTTTTCGTTTTCCTTCCACCATTTCAGCGGATTTTCTTCCTTTAGAAATAGCCTGCTCACTGAAATACATGTGTATCTCATTCCGCACAACTTCACTGTGGGTTTCTTGATCTTGGATGTGACCAGTGTCATCCTCGCCATTACTGTGGTGGTCATCTGAATCTGAAGAACCGAGCAAAGTGTCTAACAGAGACACTTGCCTCTTCTCCGAAAATGTCATGACTGCACTGGTTGACCGTTGTTCCTTACATCGATGTTGCGTTTGCTCTTCCTCATATCTTCTTTTCACTTCAAGAGCAAGAGCTTGGATCTTGAGGTGAACTTTTAAACTGTCCTTTGCTGGCAGGAATTTTAGTTTGCGGAATCTGGGGTCCAGGGCAGCTGCAATAAGACATATATTTTCTCCACCATCATCTCTGAATTTAGTTTCCCGCTCCCATCTTGATGTCATCTCTTGTGCAGCAACACTTTAGACAGCTTTTTTTTTTAATGTTCCACAAGGCACTTTGCAGCCCTCAGGGTCTTGCTGATCTGGGGATCCTTCAGGGCATGGTTGACAACTAACTGCAATGTATGACCAGCACACCTGAGAGAAGAGATGCCATGCTTTTCTTCCAAAATATGCAGAGCAGCGACAGCATTTGCAGCGTTATCATGGACAACTACATATACATTGGCCATGGATATCTCAAACTTTTCAGCTGCTTTTTCCACCCAGTTAGCAATGTTTTCAGCTGTGTGCCGATCTTCAAGTGGCATAGTGGTCAGATTGTACGATGTAAGATTCCAGTCTTCATTGATGAAGTGGCATGTGACACCCAAGTATGCCTCTGTGGCAATGCTGGTCCATGCGTCTGTGGTGAGGGCTATTTTTGATTTCACATCTTTGAGTGATGCTTTGAATCTTTCAAAATTCTCCTCGTATTTCTTCTCCATCAGCTTAGTGAAATGGGACCTGGAGGGAAGTGTGTATCCTGGGTAAACGTGTTGATCATCTCACGAAATCCTTGACCGTCTACAATGGAAAGAGGTCTCATATCTTTTACAATCATGTTGAGTATGCTATTGGTATATGCAACGGCCATTTGGGGTGTGCAAACAGTGACATCCTTTTTTATGGAAGAAGAACTCCTGTACACAGCTTTGCCTTTTCCTGAGAAAAACAAAAACAAAAAAGACACACAATAATAATTAACATTTAGGAACCTGAACCAATTTTAACCAACATGAATGCTCAATGCTGCTAATAATGTACTTGTACTGCGAATTTAAAAGAGGGTACGGGTAGTGTAGTAAATGTCTGTCTGCAATTAAATTAATATTATATTGTTGCTGCTCTGTGTATTGGAAGAAAAGCATGGCATCTCTTCTCTCAGCTCATACATTGCAGGAAGTTGTCAAATTCAATGTCATTGCCATGTCAACCATGCCCTGAGGGATCCCCAGATCAGCAAGAGGGCTGCAGTGCAAAAAGTGCCTTGTGAATGTGAAACATTCAAAAAAAACATGAGATGGCCACTTAAAAAAAGAAATTAGCAAAGCAGCACAGCAACAAATATGTACCCCTGGCCCCTGAGCATGCACTAATAATGATGTATCTTACTTACTAGCAGTAGCAGCATGAGCATATAAAATATATTAATAAATATTGACCACAAATTACTCCCATTGTCTCCCAAAACAAACAAAATACTAGTAAGTAAGTAGTAAGTACTTACAAAGATGGCTCGTCCGTTTGAGGCCGTAGTGCGCCAGGATGTTTTCTTCTGAGGTGCTTGTGCATCGCAGTAGTGCTGCGTGGTACGCCAGTTTGGTTTTGCAGAGGGAACAAAGGACCATTTTATCTGGCCTCTGTTTAAAGAATTCCCATACCTTTGAAAGTCGTGGTCTGGATTTTCGTGCTGCACCGGAACCTTTTTCCCCATTCCCGGGAGCAGGAGCAGCAGCTGCCGCCGCCATTACTGCCATTTACCTGCAAGATGACACGTGCGTGACGCGTCAACGTATTTTCTTAGTCGACGTAGTCGATTACGTCGACGCGTCGTGGCAGCTCTAGGAAATACAACATCATCTTGAGATGGCTTTTAGACCAGCATGACATTTTACAAAATATAACGCTCCCATTGCTAAGTTTGTTACTTGTTTTTTGTCTCCTGTCAAGGTACATGTAATGTTTTCACCTGTTTTCTAAGGCTAGTTGCTTGGTCAGACAGGGCACACTCCTGCACACAATTGCTGTCCAACCACCTAGCATGGAAATGAATAATAAATGAGCTTTGATTGATGGCACTTGTTTCTGGCTCCAAGTGCTTGCCTGAGACAAGTGTCATCACTAGAGATGCAGGGGGATGTTAGCTATTCTCACCTCTGCAGAGCACAACTCAACTCGTGGCCTTTACCCCTCTTCTTTGTACACAAGAGGAAAAACTAAGTCCAAGCCAGCCTACACTTGCCAGGTATTCTAAAGAGAGAGACTACACTAGAGTAATAGTTGGCATGTTTCTTTCTCGTACATCAGGGGACACAGAGTCTCAGTGATCATTGATGGGTTATATAGGGTATCACTAGGTGATTGGACACTGGCACACCCTAGACAGGAAGTTCAACCACCTATATAACCCCTCTCCCTACAGGGAGTACCTCAGTTTTTTCGCCAGTGTCTTAGGTGTTGGTCACGAGTAAAGCTGTGCTGTGCTGAGCTCCACTGGAATATATAAGTGTATTTTTTGGCCAAATTGAATGTTACCCGGGCCTCGTGTCCGAAGAAACAAGTTTTTACCTATAATGCTTCTCTTTTTAGAGAGCTGGATCCAGTATTTGTTTTTTTCAGCCATATCCCTGGCGGGGTGCTTTACAGGCCCAGAACTTCGGATCCCCCTTTACAAAAGGGGGCCCCAGTCTCTAAAGGTTTTTTTCTAAACGGAGCCCACCGTGAGAGGTGAAGATTGGGTCTGTTACACAGAACCCTGCAGCTGGATAAGGTAAGGGAGACTCCTTAAAGCGGTAGTAAACCCGCAATTTTTTTTTTTATTTTTTTTTAAAACCTGCAAAGCAAAAGGCATAATGAGCTAGTATGCACCGCATACTAGCTCATTATGAAATACTTACCTTAGAACGAGGCCCCGACATCTCGCCCGATCCACGCCGAGGGAGCCGACATGCTCCCTCGGCGTCTCTTCCGGGTATCGCGGCTCCGGCGCTGTGAGTGGCCGGAGCCGCGATATCGTCACTCCCGCGCATGCGCGCGGGAGATTTAAATCCGGCCGGACGAGCGCTGCCGGATTTTCACGGAGAGAACCCCCTTGTGCGCATGCGCCGCTGCAGTCAGCGGCGCATACCGAGGGGAATATCTCCTAAACCGTACAGGTGCACACAGCCTATGGAAGGACACAGAGCTGACAAGCGCATGTGATTGTGGGACACAGGTATTCCCTGGCAGCATTTACTTAAGCACCAGACTGGGTCTTGGTAGCAGCGGCAGTTGCTGAACTACATTGCCCAGCAGTCATTGCTTTTTTGTGGTACCTGGGCACTGTGGGCAGAAGAGGTACAAATACCCCGAAAAACAGGTGCTCAAAGGGTTCTTCCTCAGGGTCTGAGGACCCCCCTCTGCAACACCTTCCCCCTTGAAGGACCTGGGGAAGCTGGCCAGGGTGAGGCATCGGTGTCAGGGGCTTCATCTGCTTTGGGCACTTCAGCCCCTGCGTATAAATTACGCAGAAGGTTTTTTCCTCAACTATAAATGGGCTAGAGGAAAGATTAGTGGCCTTAATCGCATCTTCACTCAGTGGAAGAAAACGCACTAGGTCCCCCTCTACCATCCAGAACCCTCAAACAGAGGAACTCTGGGGAAAAAGGAAAGGAATCCCCATCGGAGGATCGGCATGAGACTGATGATTCCTCTTTTGGGGAATCAAGTGGAGAAGGTCTGAGAAGGTATTGGTGCAAATTCTTGCTGGATTGGTCCGCTCCACATTTAAGTTGTCCGTATCTGAGTCAGTTAAAGAACCCTCCTCTTGTTTGGGTTCACTGAAGCCTCCTAAAACTGCACATCCCTTTCCTGTTCATAGTTTACTGGAAAAGCTTATTATTCTGAGTGGAATCGCCCAGATAAACATTTTTTTCCCCTCCTAAAAAGTTTTCAACACTTTATTCTACGGAGGAAAAATTTAAGATGTGGGGTATACCAGCGATTGACTCCGCCATATCCTCCGTCAATAAAAGTCTGACTTGTCCTGTTGACAACGCTCAGATGCCTAGGGATCCAACTGATAAAAAATTGGAATTCCTGTTAAAAAACAGGGTTCTCCTTGGCAGGTTCAACCTGCAGTGGCAGCAATCGGAGTTTGACAGTACTTGAGAGACCAAATTAAACAGGTCCTCAAGGTTTTACCTGAACAGCAAGCCCGGGGGTTGTCAACCTACCAGTGGCTTTGTGTTTTGCTGTTGATGCAATCAGAGATTCTATCCTCCAGACCTCTCGCCTTACGCTTGAGTTGGTGCATATGCGTAGAAACTTATGGTTGAATAATTGGTCAGCCGAATCACCATATTAGAAGCTTCTGGCTGGATTCTCCTTGCGTGGTGCAAGGCTGTTTGGAGAGGATTTGGACAATTATATCTAAAAGATCTCTAGTGGGAAAGCAGCCTCTTGCTGGCAAAAAGAGGAGTAAATGTCCCTCTTTCAAACGTGCTCTTTCCCCAGTGCCAGGAGCATCAGCCTCCAGGCAGTCGCAACGGCCTCGTCCGTCCAGGCTCAAGAACTAAATCTCAGAATCAACTCCAGGGACAAAAGAAGTCCTGGGGGAGGAAGTCTACAAGACAAAACGCTAAAGCCTCTTTATGAAGGGCCTCCCCCGCTCGCCCGGGTGGGGGGGAAGACTGCTACAGTTCTCAAGACTCTGGCAGGAGGACTTTCAGGACAGATGGGTGGTCTCCACAATAACTCTAGGTTACAAACTAGAGTTCAGAGAATTCCCCTCTCCTTGTTTCCTCAGGTCAAATATACACAGAGACCCAGAGAAAAAGAAGTCTCTCTTTCTAGAATTGGAGCGAGTATTGTCGCAAAAAGTTATCGTGGTAGTTCCCACGCAAGAGTAGGGATTGGGGTTTTATTCAAACCTTTTCATGCTACCAAAGCCAAATGGAGATGTCGGACCCATTCTAGATCTCAAGGATCTAAACCGATTCCTAAAAGTACGGCTTTCGCATGGAATCGATCCGATCGGTAGTCAAGGATGCATACCTACATGTACCTATTTTTCCCTGCTCATCAAAAGTACCTGCGGTTTGAAGTAGAAAAACGCCACTTTCAGTTTGTAGCTCTACCTTTCGGGCTAGCTACTACACCTTGGGTGTTTACAAAAACCTTGGCCCCTCCGCTGGCCAGATTAAGGGCCCAAGGTATAACAGTAATAGCATACCTAGGCGACCTGCTCTTGATAGACCGGTTGGTAGCCCGCTTGGACCAAAACTTGGTCACCACAGTCAACTAACTGGAGTACCTAGGTTGGGTCCTCAACTTGGAGAAGTCTTCTTTAACCACTTAAGCCCCAGACCAATTTGCAGCCAAAGAATCAGGCCCCTTTTTGCGATTCAGCACTGCATCGCTTTAACTGACAATTGCGCGATCGCGCGATGGGGCTCCCAAAGCTCCCGACGTGGTCACGGAGCTCAGGACCGGGTAGGGAGTGCGGCGCGCTCCTGACCCACGGCTGGGCCCTTAAAGAGCCACTTACAGGTACGTGCTTGTGCCCAGCCTTGCCATTCTGCCGATGTATATCGGTGTGAGGTGGTCCTTAAGTGGTTAAAGCCAGTAAGAAGACTAGAGTATTTGGGTCTGGTCATAGCTACTGTCCAGAAGAGGGTATGTTTACCCCCAGGCAAAGATCAGTGCCATAAAAGAACTGATTCAGGTAGTCAGGGCAAAGAAGGGTCCTTCTATTTGCCTTTGTATGAGGGGAAGATGGTGGCTTCATTCAAAGCAGTTTCCTATGCTCAGTTTCATTCAAGACTGCTACAAAACAGTATCCTGTCTGCCTGGAACAAGAAGGTTCAGGCGTTAGATTTTCATTTTATCGTGGCAATATCTTACACATTTCGTACTGAAATGGGGCCTGAGCCCCAATCTTTTTGTACATTGGTGTGGGCTCTCTACAATTCCCAGCAGGCGAGATTTCATTATTTTGGCTTTAAATCTGCCCCTTTTAATATCGCTAGAGGTACAAGACAAGTGTGTCCCCTCTCTCTCCCTTACATTTCATGCCAATCATGGAACCTTTGGCTAAGTTAATCAAGTCCAACCCTAATTCCCCTGGAATTCTGTTTACCAGTTCAAATCACTAACTTGGCTTTTCCTCTAACAATGTGATCTTGTTTGTTACAAACCCTATTATCTCCCTTTTGAAACATAACGTCCACGCTAACCACCAAGTTGTTGGGACTACTATAGGTCAGGAATAATAGGAATAAATCCAAGGCCTTGAATTTTACATCAATCGGTTCACCATATTCAACAAATCTTTTTCAATTTTCAGTGGTACCATCTCTCCCTCCCTTACTTAGGGATCCATCTAACTGCTAACTATGATCGTTCTAATTGAATGGGATAAATATCCCATATCCTGACTTTTCAGAATCACTGCCACCAAAATTACCCTTCTCCTCAAAATTCTGTAATATTTCCAGGTCCTACCAGTTTTGATCCCCTCTCATATCCTGAGAATGCTACTAAGCCACATGTTTACCCTTTATATGGCATGACATTAGGCCCCACATTTATAGACACCCTTGTGTGTAACAAATGCTCCAGAGGTTTTAGTATATCACACCTTTCAAAATATTTCTATGCTGCCTGAATCGAGCAAAGCTACATACAAGATTCCATTATGGGTAGCAATTTATTCAGCTGACTACAATTCCCTTCAGATACATAACCTCTTTTGGTTTAACCCTGCAGACAGATGCGACCACTCCATTCCTATCACTAAATTTATATTGCAAACCTCTGATTAAAACAAATAAAAAGTGCCGTGCAACAGCACAGTGTCTGTTTTTGTATTTTTACCATATTTTTTTTTTTTTTGTTTTTATCCTTTTGCAAACATTGGGATGCAGTTAAATATTCAGCAAACAACATAGACTTATGGTGGTACCCTTTCTGAGTTTGCACATGGATGGTTATGTTTATGTATCTTGTGTATGTTTTTATGCTTATTGTAATTGTGAATTCTTTTTTATAAATAAGGAATGCATAAAAAAATATAATGGCAAACCTCCAATCTCTCAGTAAGTCTCTAATTTGTCCTACTCTCAACCATGCCTTTCTACCTGGATTCCACTCTCTTCTGGCCTTTTTAAAGAGTGGGTACTCACTCAGGTTAGACCTTTTCTTACCAAAGACGTAGTCAAATCATATCAGTCATTGCAACAAACAACTGATCTCCCCAACAGTTTTTTTTACTTCCAAATAAAACCCTTTTTACAATCCAGTGAATGTTCACCTCCTACTTTTTTTTTTTTTTTTTAGCACAACTGTGACTCCAAACCTCATGCACAAGCATCTTCCTTTTTTTTTTTTTATTTTTTTTTTTTTTATTTTTTTTTTAGGGTGTGCGGACAAGTGGAATCCTTTCCCAATACATTATGGACATGCTCTATATATTTTTCTGGTTTTGGCTAGAAATATTTCAGCTGATCTCTGAGTTATTAGATGCCTCAATCTCTTTTTGCGCCAATATGCTTTACTAATCTCTCTCTAACCAAAACCAAAAAAAGAAACAACTTAGCTTTGCTACCTGAAAAATATTAAAGCCAAATTGACTGACAAAATTAGTAAATTCCTGACTATCTGGCAACCCTGAGGTCTAAACTCCTTCCTGCTGACTTCAACTGGAGCCTTGTGGAACTCTGAAGTCTCCCCCCCTTCCTGGGCTTTTTTTCCTTTTTCTCAAGCTAACTAACTCCCTCTTTATTTCCCTTTCCCCCCGTCCATTTTGTCAAAGCCAACTTCCTGTTCCTGCCCCTAAATGTGGTGAACGAGGATCACAATCTATACAGTCTCTTTAACACGCATTATTCTCCTTGCACTACCTTCTCTGTTTTTCTGTACAATCAGAGATGGTAACTCACTCTAATGAACGGTAAATTCGGAGGACTTAATTTGCATCTGTCATTCCACAAAAAGGTGTGTGGATGAACATACCAAAAGCACAATACTGCAAAAAAAAAATTGGGACGGATTCCCAGATAGTTGGTATATAAAATGATCCCAGACAGTATGCTATCAAAACATATGTAATTTTTTGGACTAAAAGTATTATAGCAAAAAGACAGATGCTGTCACACTTTTAGTCCAATAAATTACATATGTTTTGATAGCATACTGTCTGGGATAATTTTATATACCATCTTTCCCAAATTTTTTTGCAATCTTTGTTTTTCTGTATCACCTTTTTTCTCATCCCTGTTAAAGCTGGCCATAGACCGGTTTGAATCTCAGACAGTTCAGCTGATTGGAAAAGAATCGCCTTGTTCTGCTTTCTCCAATGCTATTTTATTCAGAACATCTGGAGCAGTTTCCAATTGCAGGGATCGCAGATGTGTACTCCGCTCTCACACACCGCTGAGGGCGCGAGCACGTACAGACCTTCCGAAGATTACCGACATGGGCCGAAAGATTCCGGAACCAGCCGATCGTCCTGCTTTACTCTCAGTCGACGTGGAGCAAATGGGCAGGGTGGCCGTCCAATCACTGTTAGTTTCCGGCGTTTTGGAAAGCTCTCCGATAGGCTATCATACACGAAGGTTCCTCAGTGAACAGGTAGTGAAACCTAGTGTTGTCCACAACAGAGTAAGGGTGCAGGTCCTTGGCTATGAAAGCTGCTACAGCTTTTGTTATTCTCTTCCCCTTTTCAGGGTTGGGCGGCAAAGTTGAGAATATTTCTGCATCAATTCTTGGCTGAGCTGGGTCTTTTTCCTTGGCACTGGTGGTGGTGGTGGTGGCAGGTTTTAGCATCTCTGAGTGAAAACGGCTAGCATTGTTTCTCAAATTAGTAGTATTCTCTAGATATTTTATTTTTGTTTGACAGGCTTTACACACAGCGTATGACTTGTCCAATTCATGCTTACCACTTTGTTCATGTTCATAAAAGCCAAAATGTGCCCAGATGTTTGCTTTTAAAAAGCTAGGTGCATTTTTTATTTCTCATTCTTTGTGGTCTCCTTCTGCCATTTTTACTAGTCTAGCATCATGCCATGTAATTGTGACAGGGGTGATGACAATGTTGTCTACAAACTCTGTCAGTATTAAAAAAGAAAAAAAAAATTAAGTGGTTAAGTCTAAAGCCTGCCACAACAAGATCACCAGAAAAGTAACAAGTTTCCTCTACTAGTATGATGTATGTAATTGTATATGTCATATACAATTACATACATCATACTAGTAGAGGAAACTTGTTACTGATATGTTAAACAAATAGTTGACAAAAATCCTATTCTACCTCACGCTGTGACTGTCCCATTGTCCCTGTGTCCCACCAACATCCTGCTGCCCCCATTTCATTAAATTATGGTTTTATGTATTTAAAAAAAACAAAAAACAGTAAAGTAGTTAGCCCAATTTTTTGGTATTATGTGAAGATTTGACATTTGCATTAAATTTACAGTGACAGACAGATACAGATTATATTATATGATATTTTTATTATTTTAGATTATATTATATATTAATTTATCTTAGTTTGGTAGTACCATACCACCTCTTTTAGTCTAGTACTACTAGTGTGTGTGTGACAGACACTCAGACAGACAGTGAGTTTGGTTACCCTTACCTGTGATGATGATGACAATGAGTGAGCTGAGCGCAGTGCTGTTCTGGTGCTGGAGCAGGTCTCTCTCTCTCCTCTCCTGCTGCTGCCTGTGAGGACTGGAATCTGAGGACAGGACAGAATGACAAGTTTAGTGAGCAGTGTACTAGTTCTTCCACAGTGTGTGGGTGTGTGTGTGATAGTGACACTAACATGAAAAATGACAATGACACAGTCAGTTACCTACCTGATTGATTTAATGATGGTACTGACTCTGAGCTGAGTGTCAGGCAGTGTGGCACTGTGTCCGACTGGCAGTGGCACTCAGGTACTCTGGATGGAGCTGGTCTCTCTCCTCTCCTGCTGCTTGTGAGGACAGCGCGGCCTAGCTCGGGTCTCTCTCCCAGTCCTGACTCCCGTCTGTCACTGTGTCCTCCTGAGTCAGGTGATGGGCCTGACAACGGCACTGACGGATGGTCAGTCTCCCTCTCCCCCTGTAACAGCGGCAGTCTGTGCTCTGTGCTGGCCTGCGGAGGAAGGCAGCCCACTGGGAGGAAAGCTCTGGGGGGGACTGGGACTCGGAGGAGGTCAGACTGCAGGGCCGGTGTCTTCTTCTCTCTCTGAGCCGCGACACAGGGGGGTGACGTCAGCGGGAGGCAGGAGAAAACGGCGTGAAACCTTCGGCTGCTTTCGGTTCCACTCAGAGGCGCGGCAGCATGGCGCGAGGATGACGTCATCCTCAATAATCGTTTACTTAAAGCTACAGCATCGATGCCGCATCGTGGACGGTCGAATGCCGATGCATCGATTCAGCGATTAATTTCAACACCCCTACTTTCCAATTCTGGTTTAATTATATTAATAAAATCTAATACTGCAAGAACCACCATATTGTCTACTAAGAACTTGAGTATAGTGGGGAATAATAAATGTAAATTATGCATTTGGTGTGTCACAGTGATCTATATAGAAATTCATATCTGCCTTTAGAGTCAAACTATTTTTCAATACAGGATAACTTTACCAACCTATGAGTAAGTACACTAACACCTCATTGTTATGAGGAATAGAAAAAAGTATTGCCTGTGTATTATTATTATAATACAGAATGTATATAGCGCCAACAATTTACAATATAAAAGTGAGGCAATACAGTTACAATACAATAAAATACAAGAGGATTAAGAAGGCCCTGCTCAGAAGAGTTTACAATCTAATAGGGTGGGGCAGGTTGTACAAAAGGTTGTGACTGTGGGGAATGAGCTGGTGGAAGTGGTAAACGATTAGTTGGGGGTGTGATAGGCTTTCCTGAAGAGATGAGTTTTCAGGGACTGCCTGAAGCCAGCTAGAGTGGGAGATAGCTGGACAGGTTGAGGTAGAGAGTTCCAGGGGATTAGAGAGGCTCTGGAGAATTCCTGGAGATGAGCATTGGAGAAGGAGACGAGGGAGCTTGACAGTAGGAGGTCTTGAGAAGAGTGTAGAGGATGGTTTGGGTGATATTCGGAGACAAGATTGGTGATGTAGCTCAGGGCAGAGTTGTCAATGGCTTTGTATGTTGTGGTTAGTATATAGAATTTCATTCGCTGAACAATCGGGAGCCAGTGTAGGGACTGGCGGAGAGGGGTGGCAGATCATGAACAGATGGTAAGGTGGATAAGTCTGGCAGCAGAATTTATGATAGACTGAAGAGGAGCCTATGAAGAGGTAGGCCAATGAGAAGGGAGTTGCAATAGTCAAGACGAGAAATAACAATGGAGTGAATGAGTAGCTTGGTGGTTTCATTTGTTAAAAAGGGGTGGATTTTAAGGTTTGTTTCGGAGGTGAAGTCTACAAGCTTTCAGCAGCGATTGGATTTGGGGCTGGAAGGACAGGTCAGAGTCTAGGATTACACCTAGTACCCTGGCATGAGGGGAGGGATTGATGGTTGCATTATTGATTTTGATGGAAAAAGTCATGGAGGACGGCAGGGGGGAATATTACTAGCTTGGTTTTAGAGAGATTTTGTTTAAGGAAGTGGTACGACATCCATGCTGATATGCCAGTTAGTAAGTTAGTAATGCTAGAGGAGACCGAAGGGATGAGGTGAGGAGCAGACAGATCTATTTGGGTGTCATCCGTATATAAGATAGTATTGGAAGCCGTGGGCGGTTATTAAGTGACCGAGGGAGGAGGTGTAGATAGAAGAGAAGGGTTCCAAGAACAGAGCATTAGGCGACTCACAGAAAGGGGCAATGGAGAGGAGATGACAGATTTGTAGTTAACACTGAAGGAGTGCTGTGATAGGTAAGAGGAGAACCAGGATAGAGCAGAATCTTGGAGGCCAAGAGAATGGAGTTTGAGAAGGATCAGGTGGTCAGCCATATCAAAGGCCACAGTGATGTCAAGCAGTAGGATTATGAGTAGTGACCATGGTTTTTGCAGTTAATAAATGGTTAGTGAGTTTTAGTAAAGCAGTTTCTGTGGAGTGCTGTGAGTGAAAGCTAGACTGTAAGGGGTCAAGAAGGTTATTTTCACTTGGGTAGGAGCTAAGATGGTTGTAGACTAATCATTCTAGAAGTTTAGATGTGAAGGGGAACAATGAGATGGGTCTTGAATTGTTAAGGTTGGTGGGGTCCAGTGAGGGCTTTTTAAGTATGTGAGTAATCTGCGCATGTTTTAGAGGGGAAGGTGCCACTAGAGAGGGAGAGATTGAAGATGTGAGTGAGGGAGCATAGGATAGAATAAGAGAGTGACCGTAGAAGTTGTGAGGGAACAGGATCCAGGGCACAATAATGTATAATTTTAATCTTTGTCTCCTGCTACATTTTACCGGAAACCATATACATAGAATTAGTCAAGTGTAGAGTTACCATTCCTAAAGGTGAAAAAATAATCATCACATAGTAAACATTACAATATAATGATCTACTTTACACAGTTAGGGTTGCAAAAAAAATATTGTAGTAGTAGTTCCATATTGCAGGAAACTACACCATTCCACAATATTGACAATAGTCAGTTGCACTCCATTTAGGAGGACCAATTATAAAAAAAAACGAAAAAAAAAAACCTAAGTGTTGAACAGCCACACCATCCCCGAGGAAAACGAGTAGAAAAAACCCCCTGAGATAAGAACATTGAATGGCTACATCCTGTCACCACTCAATGTATAGATGTCTCGTGGTCTCTAGTTTTGGTAACAAGAAGAGTGAGTGATGTCAAATATAACAGGCTGGACTTGGTCTGTCATCTTAGGAGAGGAAGAAGTACTCCCAGAAGGATCAAAGTTTTTGCCACTTTGTGGGATGCCTCCTTAGTCTGCCCATGAGCAAATTGCTAAAACCTGGCAGCTACCTCCTTTCCCTTCTCTCTATCTGCCTTCCCACCATTCAACATGTTATGTGGGAGCCTCACACGGGTTACATGTTTCCTCTCAGACCTTTCTTGGCATTTCAGCTTGACATAAAGCAGGGCTCGACAAAACCCGGGCGCCAGGTCGCATTGGCGACTAGAAATAGCGACCTCGCGCCTGGGGCAGCACAGCTGGGGGTATCCTGTCTCTGTGGACCCCCCCCCAGCGTGATCGCGTCGTGCCGTTCCGCCGGCGGCCGAAAATTTAGGCCGCGGCTTTGAGGCCTACTGCGGTCCTATGATTCCTTATGGAATCTGGTGCCCTCTTGTGGTCGCCGTTGGTATGACAAACCAGCAATGCTAATGAAGCTTCCTGTTTTATATTACCTGCCTCTTCTTCCCTTTATTTAGAACCCCCTAAACATTATATATATTTTTTATTCTAACACCCTAGAGAATAAAATGGTGGTTGTTGCAATACTGTCTGTCACACCGTATTTGTGCAGCGGACTTGCAAGCGCACTTTTGTTGGGAAAAATAATTTAGTTAATAAAAAAATAAGACAACAGTAAAGTTAGCCCAATTATTTTTTATATTGTGAAAGATAATGTTACGCCGAGTAAATTGATACCCAACATGTCACGCTTCAAAATTGCACCCGCTCATGGAATGGCGACAAACTTTTACCCTTTAAAATCTCCATAGGCGACGTTTAAAAAAATTCTACAGGTTGCACGTTTTGAGTTACAGAGGAGGTCTGGGGCTAGAATTATTGCTCTCGCTCTACCGATCACGGCGCTACCTCCTATGTGTGGTTCGAACACCGATTTTATATGCGGGCAGGACAGGGCGCGTTTAAAAATTATTATTTTTTCTGCTTATTTTAACTTTTTTTTTTCCCACTGTTCTTTTAAAAAAAATGTTGTGTCACTTTTATTCTTATTACAAGGAATGTAAAAATCCCTTGTAATAGAAAAAGCATGACAGGTCCTCTTAAATATGAGATCTGGGGTCAGAGAGACCTCGGATCTCATATTTACACTAAAATGCAATTGAAAAAAAAATTGTCATTTGAAAAAAATAAATAAAATGTCCCTCCTAAGAGCTATGGGCAATGGCTTGGAGACGGGGGGGGGGGGGGGCAGCGACGGCGCTGCTATCTTCCCCTCACTTGTCTCCATGTCAGGCCAGGGACAGGTCCGGATCGCCGTCACGGACCTGGCTCCTAACTTTTTAAGCTGGCTCCTAGATTCCAAGCAAATTTGTCAACCCCTGACATAAAGGGACCAATGGGGAGTGGGGAAAATTCAGGTTTATCAGAGCTATTACAGGAGTCTTGACATACTAAAGAATCAGTACAGCATAGCAGGTCAGGATATGTTGTGGGAAACAAGACCCCACACATCCACTCGCATCCCAGCTTAGGACACCTCGCCCTGACATAATTGAAGTTACATAGTTATTCTGGTTGAACAAAGATACAAGTTTATCCAGTTCAACCAGCGAAGTACATGATGGATTTGACAGTCTGGGGTATATGTTATAGAGTTGCAGTATTTGCTTGCGCAGGCAAACAGGCATCCTATTTCTGGTTAAATTTGCTATAAATCGTATAGTATAGTACTATAGTAAATAGTACTTATAAGGTTCTTAGTGGGTGAAGGGAAAAAAATTATTTCTTAAATCTGTAATGTTTTACCCTGCAGTGATTGTTTTAAAGGACTTGGTAACGGTTCACACTTGTGCAATGTCAGACATTGCATGTGATTCTCACCGCACTGCTATGCAGATCACATGCGATGTCTGTGCGATTGTATGGCTGAATTTGCATCACATTTGGACCAAAATTGCGCAGGATCCTTTCTTTTTGCCTGCACCAGAATCAGATCGCATAGGTGTTCACACCTGTGCAATCCGATTCCTGTCCCAATTCACAGTTCGCAGTGCAATATGCAAACCGATCTGGGGATGTCATTAACTTACTATTGACACCCGCATCGGTTCGCATCGGGCAGAGTGAACTGCCTGTGAGTTCTGTGTGATGCAGGAACCTGCACTGGAATTGCGCTGGTTCCCGCATCTCGTGGTGTGAACCGACACCTTTTTGTTCATTACATTGGCATGCATTTGTGATTTGTATTTTGAGAGGCCTTTTATTGATATTGCTGTATGTCAATACTGTCTCTTCCAGGCATTTGATGTTGTGGAAAGAAGTTTCCTGGAATCCATTGATGATTCCTTAGCAGAGAAAGCAAGCCTCCAGTCACAGCTGCCAGAGGTAATAAAATGTCTTTAAAAGATGAGTCTTATTTGTAAAAAGGATTCTGAAGAGTAGTAGCATTCTCTGTGTATTAATCAGTCAGATTCCAACTATCACTTAGTGCAAGACAAAAATGAAATCAATGTATCTATTGAACGCCTCTTCATAAATGAGTGTGTTGCTTACCTTGTAGGCGAAATGTTAGTTTAAAGTTTATGTACTGTAAATCCTAACCATGCACTTTTTTCCTATTTGCTCTCTTTCGGTCTATTAAACCTATGTAAACCCTTACAAACCACTTTGACTTACAGGTAAGCCTAGATTAAGGCTTACCTGTAGGTCCAAGAAATATCTCCTAAACCTACACGGTTTAGGAGATATTTGACAAAAGACAGGCACCGCTGTGTACAGCGCATGTGCCGTAGACAGCGGTGCGCAGGCGCACTGAGCGCGCCGCTGTTAACGGCGATATGCCGCAAGTGGTGGCTCTCGCGCGCATGCGCGGTAGTGACGTCATCTCGGCTCCGTCAAATGACATCGCCAGAGCAGCGAGACCCACCAAGAAGATGGAGGCTCTGTACACAAGGGGACAGCGGTGACTTTGCTGGCTCCTGTGTCAGGTAAGTGACACATAATGGAGTAGTCCATTATGCTTTACCTTTGCAGGGAATCAAAGAGGAAGTAAACCCGTCAAGGTTTACTTCCTCTTTAAATATACCATTAAAATTGTTTTGTTATATCTGTTGAAATCTATTGCTGTCCTGTGCACTCTGCAATGACGACTCGCAGTCCTGCCTAGGTTACCTCTGGGGAAAAATACAAAACACTTTCCTCTATGTCAGGGGTGCCCAACTAGTGGCCTGGGGTGGCCACATGTGGCCCGCGGAGCCCTCTGATGTGACCCACGACCTCCTGCTCTGGGATAGAATAGAAAGAATACTGTTATTAAAAGTCAGTTTATTACTAAAATCACATTGTATATCTGGGCATATCTTTTCTGCAGTGTAACCACTGGGCTGCTTCCAAACTGATCTGCAGGTGCAGAGCAGTTTACCTGCAAGTATCCTGCACTGAGCCATAGACTTCTATTATGACCTGCGAGTTTGGTGAGCTTTCTGAAAGTGCACCAAACCTGCAGAATATAATAGAAGTCTATTGCAAACTGCAGGAAAGCCAAAGGTACATTGCGTTGCATACATGGTTAGGGTAAACCACAGCACATCAGTGTGAAAGCAGCCTTGGACTCCTTTCACGCGGTCAGTCCGACCAATTGGACCCTCCATTCACCTCTAAGTATTCTAAATACGATCCGCCAAAAAGTATTGTGGGCTGCGTCCATGTCCACTCTGCAAATGCAGACTAGACACAGACATGCCATCCACCCGCTCCGCTCATTGTGGCCCGTGACCGGGTACCAAGTCGCTTAAGTGGCCCTCGCTCTTCAAAAGGTTGGGCACCCCTGCTCTATGTCATGCAGATGAGGGGAGGAGAAG